>NC_059208.1:64703174-64805674 GCF_020615455.1 Coregonus clupeaformis | reverse complement strand
TGTCTCCTAGAGATGAACGTACTTTGGTGCGAAAAGTGCAAATCAATCCCAGAACAGCAGCAAAGGACCTTGTGAAGATGCTGGAGGAAACGGGTACAAAAGTATCTATATCCACAGTAAAACGAGTCCTATATCGATGTAACCTGAAAGGCCGCTCAGCAAGGAAGAAGCCACTGCTCCAAAACCGCCATAAAAAAGCCAGACTACGGTTTGCAACTGCACATGTGGACAAAGATCATACTTTTTGGAGAAATGTCCTCTGATCTGATTAAAGAAAAATAGAACTGTTTGGCCATAATGACCATCGTTATGTTTGGAGGAAAAAGGGGTGGCTTGCAAGCCGAAGAACACCATCCCAACCGTGAAGCATGGGGGTGGCAGCATCATGCTGTGGGGGTTCTTTGCTGCAGGAGGGACTGGTGCACTTCACAAAATAGATGGCATCATGAGGAAGGACAATTATGTGGATATATTGAAGCAACATCTCAAGACATCAGTCAGGAAGTTAAAGCTTGGTCGCAAATGGGTCTTCCAAATGGACAATGACCCCAAGCATACTTCCAAAGTTGTGGCAAAATGGCTTAAGGACAACAAAGTCAAGGTATTGGAGTGGCCATCACAAAGCCCTGACCTCAATCCTATAGAACATTTGTGGGCAGAACTGAAAAAGCTTGTGCGAGCAAGGAGGCCTACAAACCTGACTCAGTTACACCAGCTCTGTCAGGAGGAATGGGCCAAAATTCACCCAACTTATTGTGGGAAGCCTGTAGAAGGCTACCCGAAACGTTTGACCCAAGTCAAACAATTTAAAGGCAATGCTACCAAATACTAATTGAGTGTATGTAAACTTCTGACCCACTGGGAATGTGATGAAAGAAATAAAAGCTGAAATAAATCATTCTCTCTACTATTATTATTATTTCATTCATCACATTCCCAGTGGGTCAGCATTGCCTTTAAATTGTTTAACTTGGGTCAAACGTTTTGGGTAGCCTTCCACAAGCTTCCCACAATAAGTTGGGTGAATTTTGGCCCATTCCTCCTGACAGAGCTGGTGTAACGGAGTCAGGTTTGTAGGCCTCCTTGCTCGCACACGCTTTTTCAGTTCTGCCCACAAATGTTCTATAGGATTGAGGTCAGGGCTTTGTGATGGCCACTCCAATACCTTGACTGGTCCTCTGTAGCGTGGTCCTCTGTAGCTCAATTGGTAGAGCATGGCGCTTGTAACGCCAGGGTAGTGTGTTCGATCCCCGGGACCACCCATACGTAAAAATGTATGCACACATGACTGTAAGTCGCTTTGGATAAAAGCGTCTGCTAAATGGCATATTATTATTATTATTATTATTATTATTCTGACATTTCACATTCTTAAAATAAAGTGGTGATCCTAACTGACCTAAGACAGGGAATGTTTACTAGAATTAAATGACAGGAATTGCGAAAAACTGAGTTTAAATGTATTTGGCTAAGTTGTATGTAAACTTCCGACTTCAACTGTATATTGACCTGGGCCCATAGGGAGTTCTCTGAGGGTAGATGGAGGCGGATGAGGACTGGCTGGTTAGATGGTATGAATGTCTAGAAAGACCCATCGTACCGCTCAGTCATTCTTTCTTTCAGTCAGTGCTTCATTCTCTCTCTCCTCTTTCTCTCCATTCTAGTTCAGGTTTTGACTTGGTAATGATGTCAAACTACTTTGGGTTTTAAATGAGAGAACTGAAACATTTCAATTGTTAACATGGTACCTTCTGTGAGTTTGATAATGAATGTAAAGTACTTTGTTCATGTTTTGGTATTATCACCATGACTTAAATATGTGATCGTTTTTTTTTTAAACAACACATTTCAGTTTAGTGATGATGATGATGACCATGGTAATGTACATCTCTCTGTAATTTGTACATCACTCCATTTTGAAAACTGTTAAACTCAAATTCACTCCTGTCATTGCTGGAGTAACTGAATCCAAACAATGTCCCGGGATTACAAATTGACTCAAACGCTCGTGATTTGTGGCGTTTCAACACTCCGGTCAAGAAATATATAAATCTATCAAAAATAGGATTGTCAATAAATATGACCTGGTACTGTCTAAACGTTAAGCTATAACCTGGTACTGTCTAAACGTTAAGCTATAACCTGGTACTGTCTAAACGTTAAGCTATAACCTGGTACTGTCTAAACGTTAAGCTATAACCTGGTACTGTCTAAACGTTAAGCTATAACCTGGTACTGTCTAAACGTTAAGCTATAACCTGGTACTGTCTAAACGTTAAGCTATAACCTGGTACTGTCTAAACGTTAAGCTATAACCTGGTACTGTCTAAACGTTAAGCTATAACCTGGTACTGTCTAAACGTTAAGCAATGTAATCTGTTTGCTGTTAAACGCACTTAAACCTGACTTTCCTTTTGGACCAAATTACAATCTGTTGTTAGGCCGTATGACTAAAACCCTAGTGGATTTAATGATGTCTAGGGAACTGATATTTACCAGTTGTCAATTTCACTGTGCCTTGCAATTCCTTTTTTTAAGTAGTTAGTATAATGGGTTACTTTGTCAATCTTGATATAGGACCCTCCCCCCAGGCTGTGTCTCAATAGTGTGAGCTTGATATAGGACCCTCCCCCCAGGCTGTGTCTCAATAGTGTGGGCTTGCTTCCTTTCATTGTACCCTTTCCTCCAATGATCACTGATCTGGCAAGTGGAAGCAACATATGGTGAAAGGGTTTCCATACCTTTCACCTATCATGAAGGAAAGGAGATGAAGGAAGGAAGCCAGTGTAGTGGATTGAGACATCTCCTATCTCTTACCATCTCCCATGCAGCCCCAGTCTCCTTTTCATTAGGCCCAATACTCTTAATATAACACTGAAAACGTGTCTGTCTGAAAAAAAATCTAATTAAACAATGGATTTGGTACATCCAATTTGTATAGGGAGTAGGAATGACTCTGTCAGCCAAACAGCTATTAACTATGTCTGGGGCCGAAAGTTTTACCTGGTCAGGACAAGTGGTCAGTAGAGCAAACTCCAGGCTCCTTATGTCCACTACTACGGTGGCCCAGAGTGGACATCTATCTGTTTACAACCAGGGTTTGGGGTCAATTCAGGAAGTACACTGAAATTCCAATTATCTTCAATGCTTTTTTTAATGAGGAAAATGTGGAATTGGAATTTGATTTAACTCTCTGAATTGAAATGGAATTGACCCCAACCCTGTACATTATTACATACCGAGGAATGTTATAGTATTTCGGTTCAAAGTGCCAAGTTGAAGGTGTTTCCCATTACATCTCCATCCATTCATTACATCGATGTATCTCTAGCTTGCATTAGGATTTTGATAAAAGCATCAGAACATAGCTACACATTTGTTGTGCTCATGTATTTGACATGTTGTTTTTGACGTTCTGTTCTGATTTAGGTTAGGTTGATCGTGGAAAGCAAGTACAGTAAGTTTAGGTTGACTCACTCACCGCTTTATTGTGCATATTTATTTGTAGCAGACAAGTTGTAGCCATTTTCTCTTCCATCATGTTTGAATTATCTCCATCTCTTTCTAGAATGAGTCCCGGTCTGTTTCTGCTCATGCCAACTCCTTATGGAATTGTCATGGCAAAAAAATGTTTTGCTTGACAACTACATTGAGTTGGCAAGAGCAATAACAGATCCGGGAGCAGGCTAATCTCTTTCCAACAAGGGTGGTCCTGTGAAGTATTGTATTTGGAAGTTACACCCTGCCCACTGGGCACACACCTGATTGAATCAACGTTGTTTCCACGTCATTTCAATGAAATTACCGTTGAACTAACTGGAAGAGACATTGAATTAACGCTTGTGCCCAGTGGGTGATCAGTTTGACCATACGCGGTGTTTTCTGCTGTAGGGTGAAATTGCCCCTAGACGCTGATCCTGGATCCTAGAGGAAACTTCACCCCGGAACCGTGTTTTCTCATATTTCCTACCTGGAAAGTATTGGTGTGGATCACAATAATGGACGTGTGACCTGTTTTTAAAGATGTTCTACATGTTTTAGTGGGAAAGAAAAAGTGTTTCGTTTCTCTGTTTTCGTTGTTCCACCATGTTGTTTTCTCTCTATCTCAAAGTGATTTGATATCGACTGCGTCCAAACTCCTCTCACTTTGGGGCCATCACCTGGAATAAAAAAAAACAATCTTGCAGGCGATGATGATGCAAGCTCTTTGAGAACAATATGTGTTTGTATTTCTTTCTCTCTGAGAACAATATGTGTTTGTATTTCTTTCTCTCTCAGATATTCGTATCTAAGATGATGTTTACATGTACCTATTCATCAGGCCATTGTTTAGCCTACTTATGCACCCGAGCAGTTTTAGGTCTTTGAAAGGATGAAGCGGGTTTTGCGAAATGGCGGAAACTGAGGTTTTGTTTGAAACTGCTAGTTAGTCGGGTGAAGATAATAGCACAGAGAATGAGGGGAATAAGAGAAGTACAGTTGGATATTGGTATTGGACCTATGCTACCTGGGAAATCGGTTTAACGTCTCAAAGAAACTCTGGAATGTGTTGGAGGAAAGTGTTGAGTCGGTGAGAGTCACAAGAAGTGCTTTTATTAACACATGTTGTGTGTCTGCGGAGCAGAAGAAGCGTGTTTTAAGCCTCAAAAAGATATCGGAGTGGAATGTTTCCTGAATGGATTTTTTTAAGCAGGGTGCCTATCAAGGGGGTTAAGTCTGGGGTGTCGCAAGAGGGCGGCAGGTAGCTTAGTGGTTAAGAGCGTTGTGCCAGTAACCGAAAGGTCGCTGGTTCTAATCCCCAAGCCGACAAGGTGAAAAATCTGTCGATGTGCCCTTGAGCAAGACACTTAACCCTAATTGCTCCTGTAAGTAGCTCTGGATAAGAGCGTCTGCAAAATAACGTAAATGTAAGTAAAGGGCATGATATAACTGAAGACATACATGGCACCATTAACATTGGATGCCAACCGCCGTTAAACCCCATCGAAGAAGAAGAAGCGGTAGATCGTTGAAACATTGTACTTCCAATGAGTGGGAAAACTTGAGGATAAACGTATAGTTCCTATTTTTCTATGAGCATACCGTCCTCTAGTTTACTTCAATACAGAATAAGGCTTTGAAAACATGCAGGAGGAGGAGGAGAGCAAACGTTTAATACCACAAGGTGGCGACAGTACATTATTATTGGTTGTAACCCATGACTGTTGCACTTAGAAAAAAACATTGGGACAAGTAGCCTGGCGTTATCACTTGTCGGTATCACAGTCGCAGATAACAGGTAATAAAGCAACGACAGTTATCAAATGCCACTTGACACAAACACTATGTTATCCTCTTGGGATTCCCTCTTATGACGTGATTGCCCATTCGGTTGATTGACATATAGCGCCGCCCACCGTGCCCAAATTCAAGTCATCCCAATAATCAAAGCACGAAGTCAACAACAGTCTTGGAGCTCTGAGGTCTAGAAAGACTACAAACACTTTGTCAACTTTCATTGTCCTAAAGGCGGCGATGGATGCCATAAGGTCGGCTGGAAGAGCTATCATTCGAAGTCCAAGTGTGGCGAAAAGGTCTTGGAATGCGGGCAAACATAAAAGTAAGATTTGAAGTGAAAACTTCCTCTGTCTTCTTCACTCCCGTTCACACATCCATTGTAGTGAACAAAATATTCGACAAACATTGTTTTATTAGTGTAAACACAGCAAATTATTAACACATTTGCCAATTTTTTATGTGTGTAGGTCAAATGTCCATGCAATGCCGAACTTGTTATGATAGTGTGTTGGCTACTTAATAACACTTGTTACATCCGGTGCAGCATTTTACATCATCAATCATGTCCATTGCATCTGTTTCATTAGTTCACTGACTAGGCTAGCCTACTGTTATCATAAGATGATTGGTGGCACAATTAGGCCTAATCAATTACGTAAAAACGAACATGTAGCCACCACGTTTCCTATCAAATTAACCAGGTTGCAATATATATATATATTTTTTTTTTGTGATGGGATTTTGAATGAAGAATGTCCTCGGAGAGATAAGAACTGGCAGTGAAGGCTATCCAGTGAGCCACTAGCCTCAAGTCTTCCCATATGAGATCAGAGCCTGAAATGCAACACACCCTTGATAATAACCATATTCATCTCGCATGCAGTAATCTAACTGCATGTTTTGGTAACAGTACTCTATTATTTCCTATACTCTGTCAGCCTTATCCCTATATTGGGTACTCTTTACTGACACTGTTCACTATTACAGTAGCCTAATGGAGGGGGAATGTTGCCTGTACATACTGTAAGTAGCCTACTTAAAAATCCACTTTCTAAAATAACAAAATGTCCATTGTGATACCAATGTTTAAATCAAGTCTTAGCCCTCTCTCGGTAGTTTGAATGTCTGTGTAGTGTAGCATTCTAAGCCCCTTTCCATTGGAATAGTCTCTCACCCAGTTTGGAATGCTGTCAATGGAATTGGAACACAACACAGTGGCTGTTCTGTACACTAATGTTCCAACTTCCCGGCACTGTGGGGCATAAAAAGGTCAGTTGGCCACCACCGTGTGTCAGCATCGCTCCCTATTCCCTACGTAGTGCATAGAGCCCTATGGGACCTGGTCAAAAGCAGTGCACTATATAGGGAATAGGGTGCCATGTGGGGTGCAGATTGTGTGCTAAATCTCACTTGATCCTGGGCGAGGGGGTGATTCAGCGGCGGCAGGGGAAACTAGAACTACTTATCTCTATAACCATGGTAACAGCTAATACAGGAGTGCTCCAGGTCAGTAAATCCACACAGTTTATCCATTATATTGACCAGGTACTCTAGTGGCCTCTCTAACAATGAAAATAATTGTCTTTAAAAAATGGAAGGCAGTCGGGAGAAGGCATATAAATACTTAGGCATTTGGATTGATATAGATTTGACGTTTCAAAACATACACTGTAGATCAAATAAAATTATATTTGTCACATGCTCCGAATACAACAGGTGTAGACCTTTACAGTGAAATGCTTACTTACAAGCCCTTAACCAACAATGCAGTTTTTAAGAAAAAAAAGTGTTAAGTAAAAAATAAAATAATTAAAGAGCAGCAGTAAAAATAACAGTAGCGAGGCTATATACAGGGGGTACCGGTACAGAGCCAATGGGAAATAACAGTAGGGAGGCTATATACAGGGGGTACCGGTACAGAGTCAATGGGAAATAACAGTAGCGAGGCTATGAACAGGGGGTACCGGTACAGAGTCAATGGGAAATAACAGTAGGGAGGCTATATACAGGGGGTACCGGTACAGGGTCAATGTGAAATAACAGTAGGGAGGCTATATACAGGGGGGTACCGGTACAGAGCCAATGGGAAATAACAGTAGCGAGGCTATATACAGGGGGTACCGGTACAGAGCCAATGTGAAATAACAGTAGCGAGGCTATATACAGGGGGTACCGGTACAGAGCCAATGGGAAATAACAGTAGAGAGGCTATATACAGGGGGGTACCGGTACAGAGTCAATGGGAAATAACAGTAGCGAGGCTATATACAGGGGGTACCGGTACAGAGTCAATGGGAAATAACAGTAGCGAGGCTATATACAGGGGGTACCGGTACAGAGTCAATGGGAAATAACAGTAGCGAGGCTATATACAGGGGGTACCGGTACAGAGCCAATGTGTAATAACAGTAGGGAGGCTATATACAGGGGGTACCGGTACAGAGTCAATGTGCGAGGACACAGGCTAGATGAGCTTGTTAAAAAGCTAAGATTTTAAAGTTGACTTTTTCCACAGAAACCGATGGTGCCTTTCTCTAAGCAGTAGGAAGCAGATTATTCAGTCAACCTTTTGATCTGTTCCTGATTATGGTGAAATAATTTTTATCAAAGTGCAGCTGCTACTACTCTTAACCCTTTGGATGCCGTCTACATGTACATTTTTACCACAGTGCCCTTTGTTTTGTTACAGGTGACAGTTTTGATACTCATCACTGCATCCTGTATCAAAAGGTTGGCTGGACTTCGCTAAAAAAACCCGTAGATCTCTACATTACTCCCTTTTCTGTTTACAAGCACCTGCTTCATAAACTTCCGTCTCATCTAACTTTGCTGTTGAAGCATAGACATGCCTGAGTTCACAGGATTGGTTAACGCTAGAGGTTCACAGGATTGGTTAACTCTAGAGGTTCACAGGATTGGTTAACTCTAGAGGTTCCCAGGATTGGTTAACTCTAGAGGTTCCCAGGATTGGTTAACTCTAGAGGTTCACAGGATTGGTTAACTCTAGAGGTTCACAGGATTGGTTAACTCTAGAGGTTCACAGGATTGGTTAACTCTAGAGGTTCACAGGATTGGTTAACTCTAGAGGTTCACAGGATTGGTTAACTCTAGAGGTTCACAGGATTGGTTAACTCTAGAGGTTCACAGGATTGGTTAACTCTAGAGGTTCACAGGATTGGTTAACTCTTGAGGTTCCGAGGTTCTCCACCGAGGAGGTAAATCTGCTTTTAGTTTTAAAGCACCGTATTGTTGGAATTCTAAATACATTTCATCGTACATTTACATTTTCGTCATTTAGCAGACACTCTTATCCAGAGGGACTTACAAATTGGTGCATTCACCTTATGATAGCCAGTGGGACAACCACTTTATAATTATAATTATTTTTATTTTTTGGGGGGGGTGGGGTAAGGGGGGGGTAGGATTACTTTATCCTATCCCAGGTATTCCTTAAAGAGGTGGGGTTTCAAATGTCTCCGGAAGGTGGTGAGTGACTCCGCTGTCCTGGCGTCGTGAGGGAGCTTGTTCCACCATTGGGGTGCCAGAGCAGCGAACAGTTTTGACTGGGCTGAGCGGGAACTGTGCTTCCGCAGAGGAAGGGGGGCCAGCAGGCCAGAGGTGGATGAACGCAATGCCCTCGTTTGGGTGTAGGGACTGATCAGAGCCTGAAGGTACGGAGGTGTTCTGGTGCCGTTCAGGCAGTTTAGAGGATTGATTGGGGACTTATTGGTGGAGGAATTGAACTGTTTTTCTGGGTGATTTGTGATGTTTTACTTGTGCTCTCCATGACTATGTTTTTATATTTTAATATGTGTATATACAGTATATGTACAGTGAGGGGAAAAAAGTATCTGATCCCATGCTGATTTTGTACGTTTGCCCACTGACAAAGACATGATCAGTCTATAATTTTAATGGTAGGTTTATTTGAACAGTGAGAGACAGAATAACAACAACAAAAATCCAGAAAAAAGCATTACTTTTTTTTAAATAAATTGATTTGCATTTTAATGAGGGAAATAAGTATTTGACCCCCTCTCAATCAGAAAGATTTCTGGCTCCCAGGTGTCTTTTATTCAGGTAACGAGCTGAGATTAGGAGCACAATCTTAAAGGGAGTGCTCCTAATCTCAGTTTGTTACCTGTATAAAAGACACCTGTCCACAGAAGCAATCAATCAATCAGATTCCAAACTCTCCACCATGGCCAAGACCAAAGAGCTCTCCAAGGATGTCAGGGACAAGATTGTAGACCTACACAAGGCTGGAATGGGCTACAAGACCTTCGCCAAGCAGCTTGGTGAGAAGGGGACAACAGTTGGTGCGATTATTCGCAAATGGAAGAAACACAAAATAACTGTCAATCTCCCTCGGCCTGGGGCTCCATGCAAGATCTCACCTCGTGGAGTTGCAATGATCATGAGAACGGTGAGGAATCAGCCCAGAACTACACAGGAGGATCTTGTCAATGATCTCAAGGCAGCTGGGACCTTAGTCACCAAGAAAACAATTGGTAACACACTACGCCGTGAAGGACTGAAATCCTGCAGCGCCCGCAAGGTCCCCCTGCTCAAGAAAGCACATATACAGGGCCGTCTGAAGTTTGCCAATGAACATCTGAATGATTCAGAGGAGAACTGGGTGAAAGTGTTGTGGTCAGATGAGACCAAAATCGAGCTCTTTGGCATCAACTCAACTCGCCGTGTTTGGAGGAGGAGGAATGCTGCCTATGACCCCAAGAACACCATCCCCACCGTCAAACATGGAGGTGGAAACATTATGCTTTGGGGGTGTTTTTCTGCTAAGGGGACAGGACAACTTCACCGCATCAAAGGGACGATGGACAGGGCCATGTACCGTCAAATCTTGGGTGAGAACCTCCTTCCCTCAGCCAGGGCATTGAAAATGGGTTGTGGATGGGTATTCCAGCATGACAATGACCCAAAACACACGGCCAAGGCAACAAAGGAGTGGCTCAAGAAGAAGCACATTAAGGTCCTGGAGTGGCCTAGCCAGTCTCCAGACTTTAATCCCATAGAAAATCTGTGGAGGGAGCTGAAGGTTCGAGTTGCCAAACGTCAGCCTCGAAACCTTAATGACTTGGAGAAGATCTGCAAAGAGGAGTGGAACAAAATCCCTCCTGAGATGTGTGCAAACCTGGTGGCCAACTACAAGAAACGTCTGACCTCTGATTGCCAACAAGGGTTTTGCCACCAAGTACTAAGTCATGTTTTGCAGAGGGGGTCAAATACTTATTTCCCTCATTAAAATGCAAATCAATTTATAAAATGTTTTACATGCGTTTTTCTGGATTTTTTGTTGTTATTCTGTCTCTCACTGTTCAAATAAACCTACCATTAAAAGTATAGACTGATCATGTCTTTGTCAGTGGGCAAACGTACAAAATCAGCAGGGGATCAAATACTTTTTTCCCTCACTGTATGTGTTATTTCATAGTTTTGATGTCTTCACTATTATTCTACAATATAGTAAAAATAAAGAAACCCTTGAATGAGACAGTCCAAACTTTTGACTGTTCTGTATGGTAGAGGGGTATGTAATGTTGATTTAACTGTGATGTATGGTAGAGGGGTAGGTAAAGTTGATTTAGAGCTATTGGCAATGAGTCTCTCTAAGTAGGCTTTCTGAGTGTTAAGGTTAGTCTTTGTCTGAATCTGTTCTCCAGGTTAGGGCAAAATCCTCAGTCAAATCCTCGTATCCTGCAGGATTGGCCATTGTCAGGCATGTAGACTGGGGGCAACTTCCTCCTTTGGATAGATGTTGCCCTCAAGGCACAGATATAATCTGTTTACCGTTTCCCATAATCCTAATCTCAACCAGGGGAGAAAATGCCAAAGTGACCTTAGATTAAACTTCTGTTATTCATTTTTCTCTGTAACACACCTCACCCTCCCTTTCCTCTTGTCCCTTGTCAAAACAGATTGCTTTTGGTTTAGAGAGGGTTTTTAGAAATGGTTTGAGGTAAAGCCACCTTGGCAGACTTTTCCACATCCTCTGGTGTACAGACCATTGGGCAATATTGCTCCATTTTGAGGCCACATCACTTCATATCACCAACAGTATCGTTTGTCCTCTTCTTCATATTACCAACAGTATCGTTTGTCCTCTTCTTCATATTACCAACAGTATCGTTTGTCCTCTTCTTCATATTACCAACAGTATCGTTTGTCCTCTTCTTCATATCACCAACAGTATCGTTTGTCCTCTTCTTCATATTACCAACAGTATCGTTTGTCCTCTTCTTCATATTACCAACAGTATCGTTTGTCCTCTTCTTCATATTACCAACAGTATCGTTTGTCCTCTTCATCATATTACCAACAGTATCGTTTGTCCTCTTCTTCATATCACCAACAGTATCGGTTGTCCTCTTCTTCATATCACCAACAGTATCGGTTGTCCTCTTCTTCATATCACCAACAGTATCGTTTGTCCTCTTCTTCATATCACCAACAGTATCGTTTGCCCTCTTCTTCATATCACCAACAGTATCGTTTGTCCTCTTCTTCATATCACCAACAGTTTCGTTTGTCCTCTTCTTCATATCACCAACAGTTTCGTTTGTCCTCTTCTTCATATCACCAACAGTATCGTTTGTCCTCTTCTTCATATCACCACCCGAGTGGCGCAGTGGTCTAAGGCACTGCATCGCAGTGCTAGCTGTGCCACTAGAGATCCTGGTTCGAATCCAGGCTCTGTCGTAGCCGGCCGCGATCGGGAGACCCACGGGGCGGCGCACAATTGGCCCAGCGTCGTCCAGGGTAGGGGAGGCAGGGGATGTAGCTCAGTTGGTAGAGCGTGGCGTTTGCAACACCAGGGTTGTGGGTTCGATAAAATAATGTATGTGCTAACTGTAAGTCGCTCTGGATAAGAGCGTCTGCTAAATGACGTAAATGTAAATGTAATGTAAATGTATCATTTGTCCTCTTTCCCATGACCTCTTATTCTGTAACAACACTACAAGGCTCTGCTTATTCCAATAGTACATACCATAGAATAAAAAACTAGAAAACAAATTAGTCATTTAATAGGATCTCGTTGGTACGTAGAGTTCTGTGAATTCAATCATATTTGTTCAGTCACTCCTATGGTATGTATACCTAGTTATGTGAAATCCATTTTGTTCTAACCCCCATTCCTATAGTATGGGTTGACTTCATTTTGTTGGTGATATTTTATTAAACAATAAACAACATACAAATGACAAACAGACGCACACAAACATCCACAGCATCACTCTCTGCCACATGGCCTCAAAGTGCACCATTTTGTTTCTCTCAGTCGTCCACGCACTGTCAACATTTAGATAATAAAGTATTTGACCTTTCCATTGTGTTAACGATGGAGGGTTGGTTGATTTCCAGTTTAAGTATACATCTTTTCAAGATTGACGAGGAAAGGTCCGACCCATTGGGTATCTCACTGTACCCTCATGCCATGTCTTGAAATATGCAGACAGACGGATTCAAAGTAAATTTACATTGTAATAATTCTGACAGCCAACTTTCTAGCTCCGCCCATAACTTTTGGACATTACAACATTCCCAGAAGGCATGGATTGAGTCATTGTTAGTTTTACACTTAAGACATGACTCTGCCGTTGTGCTGTAGAATTTGTGAATTTTGTGTAATAAATTCTATACATTAGTTTATACTTGATTCGGTGTACATTTTCGTTGACTGTAGTTAGTTCCAACATTCCCTCCATCTTGTGCCAATATCAGTTATTTTGAAGTCTTGGTTCCAATAGTTTATATATTTTTCTAAATTATTGTCAGTTGGATCGGCTCTCGGCTCTCTGCAAGGTTTTGTATATTTTTCCCCATCATATGAACATCCTTTTCTGACTCAAATAAGATTCCCTCAAGGTTGCTCTGATGTCCATAAGATTTCTAATCAACATTTCTTGATATGAAACTTTTTAAATTGCATGTGTTTTGAAAATGCCTACTTTGGTCATTACAAAATTGCTTTTAATTATTTCATGGAAATAAATGTATTTCCTATTGCCAAGTCATTTATGGTGTCTATGCCTTTTAGTTTTCCATGTGGACCAATTTATCGATGAATCCAAGGATTGTTCCATAGGGTTGTGTTTTTAGGGAGTGATATGGGTTCATGTAGAATACGTTTCATTTTCTTCCATATTGTTATAGTGTTCTTAACTATGAAGTTGTTAATAATGTTAGCTTCATCCTTAGAAAATAGACACGTGAAAAGATTCTGGGGATGAGCATGTGCATCTTCAATATATACCCATTGTTTCTCTTTAGTGCATTTAACAATATGTCACAAGTAAAAGCCTTGGGTGGCGAGTTGATACAATTCCAAGTCTGGAAGGTTAAAACCACCCTCTGACTTAGGAAGATGTAAAACGTTCCTTTTTATTCTGAGTTTTATTTGCCCATATAAAGTCTGTTATGACCGGGGATACTTTTGTAAAGAATGTCTTCGGTGGGGTAATTGGTATTACCGAGAATAAATATTAAAACATTCAGAGCCATGCCATTCTGAAGAGGTGTATTCTCCCTGGAAGATTGTTCCACTTAATTAGATCTGCTCTCATATTGTTGAGTAATGGGATAAAATTATATTTGTTGTTTGTTTTCACTTATTAAGCATCCTAAGTATTTAATATTTATTGTGGTCCACTTAAACCATTGCTGTAGAGTTATTATTTTGCCTATTGCCATTTTATAATTTTTCCACGTAAATTTTATATCCTGAGTATTCTATAATAATAATAATAATAATAATGCCATTTAGCAGACGCTTTTATCCAAAGCGACTTACAGTCATGCGTGCATCATTTTTTGTGTATGGGTGGTCTATTCTGAAAATATTTTTATCAAGGGGGGCATTGAGTTTTCAATATTGGTCAGGGATGTCATGAGATCATCTGGAAATAAGTTTAGTTTATATTAATGTTTACCAATACTGATACCCGTTACGTTTAGGTCCTGTCTAATTCTTTTTGCAAGCGGTTCCCATTGTTCCAGTGCAAACAGGAGAGGGGAGATGGGACATCCCTGTCTTGTGCCCATTTCTATAGCAAATTCATCAGATAATGTATTATTTGTGTACATTTTGGCTTTAGGACATTTATACAATATCTTTATTATGTATTATTTCAGCTGGAAAGTTGAAAGCTTCCAAAGTTTTAAATAGAAAAGGCCGTTCAAGATGTCCTAAAGCCTTTTTGGCATCAACAGACATGATTGATAAATCTATATCTATGTTTTTTTGCGTATTGTACTAAACATGTTATTGTGTTTGTTTGTGTCTATTTTTTTATAAAACCCTGTTTTGATTGATATGTATCCTCTGTAGCTCAATTGGTAGAGCATGGCGCTTGTAACGCCAGGGTAGTGGGTTCGATCCCTGGGACCACCCATACGTAAAAATGTATGCACACATGACTGTAAGTCGCTTTGGATAAAAGCATCTGCTAAATGGCATATTATAATAATAATAATATAATAATAATAATAATAATAATAATAATAATAATAATAATATTATTATGGTAAGACTTTTGCCATTCTATTGCTTTTGAGCTTTGTTATTGTTTTGTCACGATTGTTATTAAATGTATGGGTCTGTAATCAGCAGGGGACTCCAGATTTCCCTGGTTTTAATATAACTGAAATATCTGTTTGATACGTGGAACTAGGAAGCACTGAATTGAGTGGCATAAGGGCACTACTTTGTCACAAAATGTTAAATAGAATTCTATGGGAAAGCCGTCCATCACTGGTGCTTTTCTCCTTGCAAATGTTTTAACAGATTTTTATATTTATTATTGGGTGACCTCTGTTTTTAGTGATTTTATTTTTTGTCTGCTGATAATTGTTTCAGTTGAAGTCTAAGAAGGCTGTATGATCAGTCTAACTGTTGTTTAATTCAGATTTCTATAGATTTTCATAGCTTTTAAAATGGTAATTAATTGCGTTGTTTCTAGTTAACACATTTTGTATCTTTTATCTTTAAAAATTATAACTGGTTTGGAGTGGATATGTTTTGTGAGGGCTGTAAGATATTTACCAGGTTTGTTTGCAATTAAATAGTATGCTTTATTTGAGTTTAACCTGTAGTTGTTGGCTCTCTTCAAAAAGAAAATATCGTATTCCTGCTTAAGTTCAGAAATGGTATTTTCTTTATCTTTCCTCTGTCTACATTTGTAATGGTAAAGGGTTAGATTTTTTTCCATTTATGTATTTAGTAAATGTCAAGTCCTGAAGATACACTCTGTTCATTCTCCATATTCTGTCGCTAAGTGTATTTTCTGATGGTGTAATTAAGCATGATACCGGAGAATGATCCGATATCACTGTCATGGCGTTTTGAACCCAGTAAATTGTTTAGAGCATTTTTGGAATAGTCAATTCTTGAATAGCTTTTCTTACTTTGAGAAAAAAAAAAGTAGTATTTTTTACATTTTAGTCATTTAGCAGACACTCTTATCCAGAGCGACTTACAGTTAGTGAGTGCATACATTATTTTATTTTTCATACTGGCCCCCCGTGGGAATTGAACCCACAACCCTGGCGTTGCAAACGCCATGCTCTACCAACTGAGCTACATCCCTGCCGGCCATTCCCTCCCCTACCCTGGGCCAATTGTGCGCCGCCCCATGGGTCTCCCGGTCGCGGCCGGCTACGACAGAGCCTGGATTGTAGTTGGGAATAATAATCTTCAGGTGTTCTGTAAAATTATTTGTAAAGATAATTAGCCTTTTTTTGTTACGTCTGTCAATCTACGACTGTATGATATAGGTCACCTGCTAAAATAAAAAGTCCTGTATGGATTTGATCTAATAACTTGAATTCTATCTAAAAACACCAGATTTGCCCCTGGTGGGATATACAATTAAATCAATGTGCATTTTTCACGATGTAAGGTACAATTCAACATTAGAAAACGGCCTTTGTGGTCCTTGTGCTGCGAGTTCAGTAATACTGTTTTTCCTCATTCCTATAGAACGTGTTTACTTATGTGAATTCAATAATACTGTTTTTTAATATTCCTATAGATGTAGGATTTAGTTGACTGAGTTCTGAGAATGTACTATTATTGTTTGTTCAGTCATGGATTCTGATAGGCTGTTTTGTCTTAAAAGAGGGCTCTGATTAGCTGTTGTGTGTTGATAGAGGGGTCTGATGCTGTGCGGTTTCCTGTTGTTGTGGCAATGTTTGTTTACCTTTAGAAGACCGCCCTGCTTATCTTTTGTGTGTGTGTCACTGTGGTCTAATCTATAGTTCCAACTTCCATTCAGAAACCTCACGTGAACTTGAATCCTCACAGGTCTTCTAAAAAGCAGTGTTTTCATTGGACGTTAGCCCAGTCAGATAGTCAGCCCCTAGATAACATAGGCTTTACAGTGCATTCGGAAAGTATTCAGACCTCTTCACGTTTTCACATTTGTTACGTTATGGCCTTATTCTAAAATTGATTAAATAAAAACATGTCCACATATACAGTGGGGAAAAAAAGTATTTAGTCAGCCACCAATTGTGCAAGTTCTCCCACTTAAAAAGATGAGAGAGGCCTGTAATTTTCATCATAGGTACATGTCAACTATGACAGACAGAATGAGAAGAAAAAAATCCAGAAAATCACATTGTAGGATTTTTTATGAATTTATTTGCAAATTATGGTGGAAAATAAGTATTTGGTCAATAACAAAAGTTTCTCAATACTTTGTTATATACCCTTTGTTGGCAATGACACAGGTCAAACGTTTTCTGTAAGTCTTCACAAGGTTTTCACACACTGTTGCTGGTATTTTGGCCCATTCCTCCATGCAGATCTCCTCTAGAGCAGTGATGTTTTGGGGCTGTCGCTGGGCAACACGGACATTCAACTCCCTCCAAAGATTTTCTATGGGGTTGAGATCTGGAGACTGGCTAGGCCACTCCAGGACCTTGAAATGCTTCTTACGAAGCCACTCCTTCGTTGCCTGGGCGGTGTGTTTGGGATCATTTTCATGCTGAAAGACCCAGCCACGTTTCATCTTCAATGCCCTTGCTGATGGAAGGAGGTTTTCACTCAAAATCTCACGATACATGGCCCCATTCATTCTTTCCTTTACACGGATCAGTCGTCCTGGTCCCTTTGCAGAAAAACAGCCCCAAAGCATGATGTTTCCACCCCCCATGCTTCACAGTAGGTATGGTGTTCTTTGGATGCAACTCAGCATTCTTTGTCCTCCAAACACGACGAGTTGAGTTTTTACCAAAAAGTTCTATTTTGGTTTCATCTGACCATATGACATTCTCCCAATCCTCTTCTGGATCATCCAAATGCACTCTAGCAAACTTCAGACGGGCCTGGACATGTACTGGCTTAAGCAGGGGGACACGTCTTGCACTGCAGGATTTGAGTCCTTGGCGGCGTAGTGTGTTACTGATGGTAGGCTTTGTTACTTTGGTCCCAGCTCTCTGCAGGTCATTCACTAGGTCCCCCCGTGTGGTTCTGGGATTTTTGCTCACTGTTCTTGTGATCATTTTGACCCCACGGGGTGAGATCTTGCGTGGAGCCCCAGATCGAGGGAGATTATCAGTGGTCTTGTATGTCTTCCATTTCCTAATAATTGCTCCCACAGTTGATTTCTTCAAACCAAGCTGCTTACCTATTGCAGATTCAGTCTTCCCAGCCTGGTGCAGGTCTACAATTTTGTTTCTGGTGTCCTTTGACAGCTCTTTGGTCTTGGCCATAGTGGAGTTTGGAGTGTGACTGTTTGAGGTTTTGGACAGGTGTCTTTTATACTGATAACAAGTTCAAACAGGTGCCATTAATACAGGTAACGAGTGGAGGACAGAGGAGCCTCTTAAAGAAGAAGTTACAGGTCTGTGAGAGCCAGAAATCTTGCTTGTTTGTAGGTGACCAAATACTTATTTTCCACCATAATTTGCAAATAAATTCATTAAAAATCCTACAATGTGATTTTCTGGATTTTTTTCCCTCCATTTGTCTGTCATAGTTGACGTGTACCTATGATGAAAATTACAGGCCTCTCTCATCTTTTTAAGTGGGAGAACTTGCACAATTGGTGGCTGACTAAATACTTTTTTTCCCCACTGTATCTACCTGCAATACCCCATAATGGCAAAGAGAAAACAGGTTTTTAGAAATGTATTAAAAATAAAAACGTATTTACATAAGTATTCAGACCCTTTGCCATGAGACTCGAAATTGAGCTCAGGTGCATCCTGTTTCCATTGATCATCCTTGATGTTTCTACAACTTGATTGGAGTCCACCTGTGGTAAATTCAATTGATTGGACATGATTTGGTAATGCACACACCTGTCTATATAAGGTCCCACAGTTGACAGTGCATGTCAGAGCAAAAACCAAGCCATGAAGTCGAAGGAATTGTCTGTAGAGCTCCGAGACAGGATTGTGTTGACGCACATATCTGGGGAAGGGTACCAAAACATTTCTGCAGCATTGAAGGTCCCCAGGAACACAGTGGCCTCCATCATTCTTAAAAGGAAGAAGTTTGGAACCACAGTACAACGACACTAAGCACACAGCCAAGACAACGCAGGAGTGGCTTCAGGACAAGTCTCAATGTCCTGGAGTGGCCCAGCCAGAGCCCGGACTTGAACCACATCGAACATCTCTGGAGAGACCTGAACATAGCTGTGCAGCGACGCTCCCCATCCAACCTGACAGAGCTTGAGAGGATCTGCAGAGAAGAATGGGAGAAACTCCACAAATACAGGTGTGCCAAGCTTGTAGCGTCATACCCAAGAATACTCAAGGCTGTAATCACTGCCAAAGGTGCGTCAATAAAGTACTGAGTAAAGGGTCTGAATATTTATGTAATATATATATATATATATATATATATATATATATATATATATATATATATATATATATATATATATATATATATTATTTATTTATTTATTTTTCTTATAAATTTGATAAAATTTCTCAACCTGTTTTTGCTTTGTCATTATGGGGTATTGTGTGTAGATTGGGGGGGGGGGGGAACAATTTAATCCATTTTTAGAATAAGGCTGTAACGTAACAAAATGTGGAGAAAGTCAAGGAGTTTGAATACTTTCCGAATGCACTGTATGCCTTAGGGATGGGTAATTTTGATGGGGGTGGGGGCCACAGAAAACCAGAACTCATCATGAGGGGCCGCAGTGGCTCGGGGTCTGCGTAGCCACATCCATGCCCCCCCCCCCCTTCAGACACACAAAAGATAAAGAATGAGAAAATGGCCTTCAAGAGTTAATATTACTCACTGTCCCCCTGTTTGGCTTTCAGAAGTAGGATGAAGTTACTTAGACACTGGGTCAGATTTGCGCCTTCAGTTTTACGGTTAAGGTTTAATTTGCCTGGCTACCCATCCATTGGCTCCAGCCAATTTGTAACGGTTTTGACTTGAGATTATTGTTTGTAGGGGTGCCAGGTAGTTTGTGCCTACCAGAGAAAATATAGATTTCTCCTTTTTGGTTGTGTGGGAATGAGTCCCGCAGCTGATGCTGTCTATTTAATAGGGAATTAAAAGGCAAGCGTCCTATTGGCAGGAGAAGCACTGAGACGGTTCAGACAAATTCAGGGCCGTCACAAATTGCCACGCCCGTTTCTTCTCCGTGACGATAGATGGAGCAGTAGGCTAGAAGTCGTCAGGTTTTCATAGCTGGTCCGGGATCTGTGACGATGGATAACTTACCCCATCTTATCTGGAAAGATGCGTCTCTTTCTCTTATCATGTCAAGGTTCAAGGTTCAACACTTTGTTTTTTTGTTTTTTTGTCCTCCTTTTTCCCCCTCAATCTTTTGCCCTCTTTTACAGGTCAGCTATAGGTTAGTTCTGACTAAAAGTATTGATGATTAAACAGCAGGATCATTACACGTGCACATTGTGCTGGGGACAATAAAAGGCCACTCTAAAATGTGCAGTTTTGTCACACAACACAATGCCTGCCACACAGGGTTTTTGAAACCGTTTCAGATGGAAACCAGCTTATTTACCTTTTACGGGACTTTGTTTTGAATATCATAAACTCCACAAATTCATGACAGACCAATACTGACGCAACAGAAAACACTATTTCAGAAGCAGACAGACAGATGTAGCCACCTGTATCGAACTTATACATAATATTGACCCTGTTCTCAAACATGATTGAATATAATCGCTGAACTTTGACCCACTTAGCTGCTTGGGAACTGGACGGATACAGAACAACCTGGAGGTCATGACCTTCTACTTATAACCCCATAGAGGATTTATCTCTGTTTGACTGCCTATTCTTTACCATCTTATAACCTCTGAACTCACTCCCTACGCCTCTCTCTTTCTCACTCCCTACGCCTCTCTCTTTCTCACTCCCTACCTCTCTCTCTCACTCCCTACCTCTCTCTCACTCCCTACCTCTCTCTCACTCCCTACCTCTCTCTTTCTCACTCCCTACCTCGCTCTCTTTCTCACTCCCTGCCTCGCTCTCTTTCTCACTCCCTGCCTCTCTCTCTTTCTCACTCACTACATCTCTCACTCCCTACCTCTTTCTCACTCCCTACCGCTCTCTCTCTCACTCCCTACCTCTCTCTCTCTCTCTCACTCCCTACCTCTCTCTCTCTCACTCCCTACCTCTCTCTCTCTCACTCCCTACCTCTCTCTCTCTCTCTCACTCCCTACCTCTCTCTCTCTCTCACTCCCTACCTCTCTCTCTCTCTCTCACTCCCTACCTCTCTCTCTCTCTCTCACTCCCTACCTCTCTCTCTCTCTCTCACTCCCTACCTCTCTCTCTCTCTCTCACTCCCTACCTCTCTCTCTCTCTCTCACTCCCTACCTCTCTCTCTCTCTCTCTCACTCCCTACCTCTCTCTCTCTCTCCCTACCTCTCTCTCTCTCTCTCACTCCCTACCTCTCTCTCTCTCTCTCTCACTCCCTACCTCTCTCTCACTCCCTCTCGCTCTCTCACTCCCTACCTCTCTCTCTTTCTCCAGAACTTCCTGAGAACTGGACAGACATGACGGAGACTGTTGTAGATGGCATGACCTTTAACCTCCGTCACCTAGGCATGACCCTGGTGGATCAGCCCAAAGGAGAGGACCTATCAGCAGCTGCTGTCAAGAGGATTGTTGCCATGGTGAGCTGTGATGTCATACAGGAAGTAGGAGAGACTGGAAGTTCAAAGGACAGGAAGTTCCTAAGCACATGATTTAGATTATGATTATTTCTGGAGTGGCTCTTGATTGCTTCTGCTCTCAAGAACAGCATTTTTTTTGTTAAGTACTTTAAGATGACTGAATAACGTGGCCTGCTCTTTAGAAAACAATTGTTAGTTATCTCACCCTTATTGGTATCATTTATATTGTTGATCATATTTTATCTTAGATCTATTATCAGTAAGCATTGCTCTATGATGATATATCTTTTGTGAAATTTTAAGATCTTCATAAATGATCTTCGTCTCTCATTATTGTTATTATAATAATCTCTTATTGATCCAGGCCAAAGCCATTAGGAAAATTTGATTTGTAATGAATCAATGTTCTCTGTCATCAACTCTATCCTCTCCAGGCCAAAGCGGGAGGTAAGAAGCCTCAGAAGGTGTCTCTGAAGGTTTCTCCTCAGGGTATTATGCTGTACGACAGTCTGAACAACCAGCTACTAGACAACATCTCCATATACAGGTAGGGGTGTGTGCTGTGCATCGTGGTTGCAAATTAAAAAAAACATATGACCTACTTATTGTTTTTCTATGGAGGAGAAACCTGAGAGGGGGAGGTTGGAAGGAGAGGGGGAGGTTGGAAGGAGAGGGGGAGGTTGGAAGGAGTGGCGGAGGTTGGAAGGAGATGGGGGAGGTGGGAAGGAGATGTGGGGGAGGTGGGAAGGAGTGGCGGAGGTTGGAAGGAGTGGCGGAGGTTGGAAGGAGTGGCGGAGGTTGGAAGGAGTGGCGGAGGTTGGAAGGAGTGGCGGAGGTTGGAAGGAGTGGCGGAGGTTGGAAGGAGTGGCGGAGGTTGGAAGGAGTGGCGGAGGTTGGAAGGAGTGGCGGAGGTTGGAAGGAGTGGCGGAGGTTGGAAGGAGTGGCGGAGGTTGGAAGGAGTGGCGGAGGTTGGAAGGAGTGGCGGAGGTTGGAAGGAGTGGCGGAGGTTGGAAGGAGTGGCGGAGGTTGGAAGGAGTGGCGGAGGTTGGAAGGAGTGGCGGAGGTTGGAAGGAGATGGGGGAGGTGGGAAGGAGATGTGGGGGAGGTGGGAAAGAGGAATGTTTTGGAAAATACAGCTCCCTACAGGAGACCTGATCTGCTCCCTACAGGAGACCTGATCTGCTCCCTACAGGAGACCTGATCTGGGCAGAGCTGGGTGGCCACACACACACACACTCAGCCGGAATGTTTGTTCCCATACATTGACCAAGCTTTTATGGCATCCTGGTTTGTCACGGAGGACACTTGCCATTTGAACCATAACTGTGACCTCTCTGACTTTATTTTGCCCTCTGACCTTTAACCTTTGCCCTGTGTCCTGCAGGATATCCTACTGCACGGCGGACAAGCTGCACGACAAGGTGTTTGCCTACATCTCCCAGAACACCCTCAACGGAACACTGGAGTGCCACGCCTACCTCTGCTCCAAGAGGAAAGTGGTGAGTCTGAACTGGCACACAACAACCCCTATAATCTGAAAGGACTGGATGGGTGTAAGCACTATTCTAATGGCTCTGCTTAGTCTACAGGAGGTCTAACTGGAGTTTTTAACTGTCCAGCTGTCTTTCAGATCTGTGAACACTAAAGGGAAGGGGTTAGACACAGAAATGCATCCAAGCCATAGAACAGGGTTGAACAACCCTCCTACTATAACTACAGGTGTGCAGGGTTTTGTTCCAGTCCTGCTCTAACACAGCTGACTCTACTAATCAGCTGCTCAACAGGACTTTGAGCAGCTGAATTGGGCGTATTGGAGCAGGGCTGGAACAAAAGCCTGCCTTTTAGAACATGTTATGCGTTTGCCTCCAAGATAACCGTTCCCCAATCCCCCCACATGTGACTGTAGACTTCTCGTTCTGTTTCTCATTCCCCCCAGGATAAAACATTAGGTTTCACTCCTCCTTGTTCTCCTTCAACTTCCTGTGTTGCTGGGACTCCTCTCGTCTTCCCTCCTAACTCACCCTGCCGTCTCTCTCGTATAACCCAGTACTCTCTTTCACAAGGCTTTCTCCCCCCCCTCTCTGCAGGAGAGGAGAGCGATTGGATACTTATGACCTTTGACTGTCCGCAAACACTGTAGCACTCCTAACTGTGTGTGAATGTATCCACAGTGGTGCGTTTATATGCTTTGCTACTGACAAAATCATTTGTTACAGGCGATCAAGGTTGACAAGGTCGTTGAAAGTAAACGATGCCGGTGATATTTTACATCTAGATGTCAATGTATGGTTCGATAAAGTCGTCTTTTAAAACGTTTTCTCTTTGGCCCCAAGGGTAGCTCCAATGACAGTGGCTTTGACTGTTAAAGGAATAATCCACTCAAACTACCTATTGGTATTTTTTTCATTAGTTTATTCAGTCCCCAAAAAAAAATCACATGTCTGTCTGAGCATTGAGGGGTGGTTCTGGTGTTGTTCAGAAGTATAATTTGATTGCTCTGCTCAGTTTGAATATTTGGCCATGTTGATTTTGTATTTGGGTCATTTATAAAATGTGACCTCTGTGGTTTAGTACTCTACAGCAGTGGTATTCAAACTTTTTCAGAAGGGACCTCCATTTTATTTCGCACGATTTTCAGGCGACCCCACCCCAAACCCCAAGTTCTTGAGAATGGAGCGGCCATTTTACGGGCTCCTGACCAATTCACTATTTTGCGTTGATCTTTACTTCTTCTTCTCTTTTTTTTTTTTACATAATGTTTCCGCCATTTCCTATGACCGAAAAATAGCTTCTGGACATCAGAACAGCGATCACTAACCTCCGATTTGGCTGCGCAGGACATACTGCTCACCCCGGACCAGGCCCTGATTCCAGACACTCCTATTGGCCAACGTACAATCACTAGAGAACAAACTGGACGAACTCTGTTCCAGACTATCCCATCAACCGGACCTGAAGAACTGTAATGTCCTGTGTTTCTAGGAAACTTTGCTGAACAAGGACATTTACAATATACAACTAGCTGTTGTTTTCTTCTTCTATGCATCAGCAGGACAGAACGGCAGCGTCGGGTAAGCTCAAGGGAGAGGGGTTGTGTGTCTCTTTAACAGCTGCTGCGTGATCTCTAATATTAAGGAAGTCTCAAGGTTCTGCTCGCCTGAGTTAGAATACCTCATGATAAGCTGTTAGACCATACTATTTGCCAAGAGAGTTTTTATCTATTTACCACCACGAACCGATGCTGGCACTAAGACCGCACTCAACGAGCTGTATAAGGCCATAAGCTAACAAGTAAATGCTCATCCAGAGGCGGCACTCCTAGTGGCCGGTGATTTTAAGGCATGGATCAGCTTTAATATTCTACTTCCAGCTTATATATATATATATATATACATTTTACGGACACAGTATGTTTTACAATAGTTAGTCTTACCTAATTTCTACCAGCATGTCAACTGTGCAACTATAAGTGAAAAAACTCTAGATCACCTTTACTCCACATACAGAGATTCATACAAAGCTTTCCCTCGCCCTCCATTTGGGAAATCTGACCATCACTCTATCCTCCTGATTCCTGCTTCAAAGCAAAAACTCAAACAGGAAGTACTAGTGACGCGCTCAGTACGGTTTTGCTAGTACAGATTCAATATGTTCCCGGGACTCATACGATGGCATTTGAGGAGTTTACCACTTCAGTCACCGGCTTCATTAATAAGTGCATCGATGACATCGACCCACAGTGACCGTACGCCCAATCAGAAGCCATGGATTATAGACAACATCCGCACTGATAAAGTTAAAAGGCTAAAGCTATATAGTATATAGGCCAAAGCTGCTGCTTTCAAGGAGCGGGACACTAACCCGGACGCTTACAAGAAATCCCGCTTTGTCCTCCGAACCATCAAACGGGCAAAGCGACCAAACAGGACTAAGATCGAATCCTTCCACATCGGCTCTGGTGCTCATCAGATGTGGCAGGGCTCGCAAACTATCACTGATTTACAAAGGGTAACCCAGCCGCGAGCTGCCCAGTGACGCGAGCATACCAGATGGGCTAAATGGCTTTTAATGCTCGCTTCGAGGCAAGCAACACTGAACCATGCGTGAGAGCACCAGCTGTTCCGGATGTCTGTGATCACGCTCTCCGTAGCCGATGTGAAAAATACCTTTTTAAACAGGTTAACATTCCCAAGGCCGCAGGGCCAGACGGATTACCAGGACGTTTACTCGGAGCATGCGCTGACCAGCTGGCAAGTGTTTTCACTGACATTTTCAACCTCTCCCTTACCCAGTCTGTAATACCTACATGTTTCAAGTAGGGTTGGGCGGCATCCAGATTTTCATACCTTCTTTACCATACCGGGGTATACGGTAATACCGTTTAAAATATATATATTTTCCCTCAACACAGGGGCCCCTCAGGGGTGCGTGCTTAGTCCACTCCTGTACTCTCACGACTGCGTGGCCTCACACGACTCCAACACCATCATTAAGTTTGCTGACGACGATGAGACAGCCTATAGGGAGGAGGTCAGAGACCTGGACAACAATCTCTCCCTCAATGTCAGCGAGACAAAGGAGCTGATCGTTGACTACAGGAAACAGAGGGGGCTGAAGTGGAGCGGTTCGAGAGCTTCAGGATCCTTGGGTGTCCACATCACTAAGGATCTAGCATGGTCCAAACACACCAACACAACTGTCAAGAGGGCACGACAACGCCTCTTCCGTCAGGAGGCTGAAAATATTTTGTATGGACCCTCAGATCCTCAAAAAGTTATACAGCTGCGCCATTGAGAGCATCTTGACTGGCTGCATCACCGCCTGGTATGGTAACTGTTTGGCATCCGACCGACCGCAAGGCGCTGCAGAGGGTAGTACATCACTGGGGCCGAGCTCCCTGCCATCCCTGGACCTCTATACCAGGCGGTGTCAGAAAAAGGGCCCTACAAATTGTCAGCCTCCAGCCACCCAAGTCATAGACTGTTCTCTCTGCTATTGCATGGCAAATGGTACCAATGCACCAAGTCTGGAACCAACAGGACCCTGAACAGCTTCTACATCCATGCCATAAGACTGCTAAATAGTTAGCCCGGGTAGCTATTTGTTTAACTATTTAACTATCTGTATTGACCCCCTTTTTGCACTGACTTTTGACTCCTCTCATACGCTGATGCTACTGTTTTCTATCCTTCACTTTATTCCTAGGTGTATGTACATATCTACTGCAATTACCTCGTACCCCAGCACATCAACTCTTTACTGGTACCCCGTGTACAGTGCCTTCAGAAAGTATTCATACCCCTTGAATTATTCCATATGTTGCTGTGTTACAGCCTGAATTCAAAATGGATTAAAAAAAATAATAATAATAATTCTCACCCATCTACACACAATACCCCATAATGACAAAGTGAAAATGTGTTTTTAGATAATTTTGCCAATTTATTGTAGATGAAATACAGAAATATCTAATTTGCATAAGTATCACACCCCTGAGTCAATACTTTGTAGATGCAGTGATTACAGCTGTGAGTCTTTCTGGGTAAGTCTCTAAGAGCTTTCCACAACTGGATTGTACAACATTTGCCAATTTATTATTTTCAAAATTCTTCAAGCTCTGTCAAATTGGTTGTTGATCATTGCTAGACAATCATTTTCAGGTCTTGCCGTAGATTTTCAAGTAGATTTAAGTCAAAACTGTAACTCGGCCACTCAGGAACATTCGCTGTCTTCTTGGTAAGCAACTCCAGTGTAGATTTGGCCTTGTGTTTTAGGTTATTGTCCTGCTGAAAGGTGAATTAATCTCCCAGTGTCTGGTGGAAAGCAGACTGAACCAGGTTTTCCTCTAGGATTCTGCCTGTGCTTAGCTCCATTCCGTTTATTTTTTATCCTGGAAAACATCCCAGTCCTTAACGATTACAAGCATACCCATAACATGATGCAACCACCACTATGCTTGAAAATATGAAGAGAGGTACTTAGTGATGTGTTGTGTTGGATTTGCCCCAAACATAACACTTTGTATTCAGGACAGGTTAATCCCTTTGCCACATTTTTTGCAGTATTACTTTAGTGCCTTGTTGCAAACAGGATGCATGTTTTGGAATATTTTTATTCTATACAGGCTTCCTTCTTTTCACTCTTATCTGTAATTTAGGTTAGCATTGTGGAGTCACTACAATGTTGTTGATCCGTACTCAGTTTTCTCCTATCACAGCCATTAAACTCTGTAACTGTTTTAAAGTCACCATTGGCCTCATGGTGAAATCCCTGAGTGGTTTCCTTCCTCTCCGGCAGCTGAGTTAGGAAGGACGCCTGTATCTTTGTAGTGACTGGGTGTATTGATACACCATCCAAAGTGTAATTAATAACTTCACCATGCTCAAAGGGATATTCAATGTCCGTTTAAAATAAAATTGTTACCGATCTACCAATAGGTACCCTTCTTTGCGAGGCATTGGAAACCCTCCCTGGTCTTTGTGGTTGAATCTGTGTTTTAAATTCACTGCTCGACTGAGGGACCTTACAGATGTGTGGGGTACAGAGATGAGGTCATCATTCAAAAATCATGTTAAACACTATTATTGCAAACCGAGTGACTCCATGCAACTTATTTTGTGACTTGTTAAGCACATTTATACACCTGAACTTATTTAGGCTTGCCATAACAAAGTGGTTGAATACTTATTGACTCAAGACAGTTCAGCTTTTCATTTTTTATTAATTTGTAAAAATGTAGGAAAACATAATTCCACTTTGACATTAACAAAATGTGGAAAAAGTCAAGGGGTGTGAATACTTTCTGAATGCACTAGCCTTGTTATCGTTACTCATTGTGTATTTATTATTACGTGTTTAACTTTTTTTTTAAATATTTTTCATATTTTCTTTCTCTCTGCATTGTTGGGAAGTAAGTATCAAGCATTTCACTGTTAGTCCACACCTGTTGTTTACCAAGCATGTGACACATTTTACATTTACATTTTAGTCATTTAGCAGACGCTCTTATCCAGAGCGACTTACAGTTAGTGAGTGCATACATTTTTCATACTGCATCAACTCGTTACATTTTTTGATTTTCACGTCAACAAATAACCTTCATTACAAAAGGTATTTTTATTTGTAGACCCCAATGCAATTCCTCCGCGACCCCATTAGGGGTCATGACCCCGATAATGAATGCCACTGCTCTACAGTCTTTACAAAACTACTGAACAAACTACTGAACAAAACTACTGAACAAAACTACTGAACAAAACTACTGAACAAAACTACTGAACAAAACTACTGAACAAAACTACTGAACAAACGCAGACCATGACGCCATACACATGGTCTGCGGTTGTGAGGCTGGTTGGATGTACTGCCAGATTCTCTAAAACGATGTTGGAGGCGGCTTATGGTAGAGAAATGAACATTAAATTCAATGCCAACAGCTCTGGTGGACGTTCCTGCAGTCAGCATGCCAATTGCACACTCCCTCAACTTCAGACATACAGTGCCTTCGGAAAGTATTCAGACCCCTTGACTTTTTCCACATTTTGTTACATTACAGAGTTATTCTAAAATGTATTAAATAAAAACATTTCCTCATCAATCTACACACAATACCCCATAATGACAAAGCGAAAACAGGTTTTTAGGAATCTTTGGGGGGGACAATTGAATCAATTTTAGAATAAGGCTGTAACCTAACAAAATGTGGAAAAAGTCAAGGGGTCTGAATACGTTCCCGAAGGCACTGTGTATATAGTGTTGTGTGACAACACTGCACATTTTAGTGGCCTTTTGTTGTCCCCAGCAGAAGGTGCACCTGTGTAATGATCATGCTGTTTAATCAGCTTCTTGATATGCCACACCTGTCAGGTGGATGGATTATCTTTGCAAAGGAAAAATGCTCACTAACAGGGATGTAAACAAATGTGTGCACACAATTTGAGAGAAATAAGCTTTTTTTTGCATATGGAACAATTTCTGGGATATTTTATTTCAGCACATGAAACATGGGACCAACACTGCATTTACGTATATTTTTGTTCAGTGTATTTGAATTGCTAATGGGAATAACACATGATGTGGCAAGGTACAATTAGCTTTTTTGAAAGTCGTATATCTTGGAAACTTGATTGCTGACATGAAAAATATTTTTTGGACTGTATGGAGAGTAGACTATTGAAAAAAGAACATTATTCCTTTTAATACATGTTGATGTTTTTATGTAGCATTAGAACAGCCCAATCTCCCCCAAGACCGGGGCAGGGATTGGCTTTCAGTGTCCTTTTGATTGCTAATGAAAGTTAATGTTGTGTCATTGGGGCTTCTAGCATTATAACAGTTTGTGTATGGTATGTTTCTCCATAGGCCCAGGCAGTGACTCTGACGGTAGCACAGGCCTTTAGAGTGGCCTTTGAGTTCTGGCAGGTTGCCAAAGAAGGTAGGCGCTATACATTGAGGGGGGGAAAAAAGTATTTCATCCCCTGCTGATTTTGTACATTTTCCCACTGACAAAGACATGATCAGCCTATAATTTTAATGGTAGGTTCATTTGAACAGTGAGAGACAGAATAACAACAGAAAAAATCCAGAAAAACGCATGTCAAAAATTATAAATTGATATGCATTTTAATGAGGGAAATAAGTATTTGACCCCTCTGCAAAACATGACTTAGTACTTGGTGGCAAAACCCTTGTTGGTAATCACAGAGGTCAGACGTTTCTTGTAGTTGGCCATCAGGTTTGCACACATCTCAGGAGGGATTTTGTTCCACTCCTCTTCTCCAGGTCATTAAGGTTTTGAGGCTGACGTTTGGCAACTCGAACCTTCAGCTCCCTGCACAGATTTTCTATGGGATTAAGGTCTGGAGACTGGCTAGGCCACTCCTGGACCTTAATGTGCTTCTTCTTGAGCCACTCCTTTGTTGCCTTGGCTGTGTGTTTTGGGTCATTGTCATGCTGGAATACCCACCCACGACCCATTTTCAATGCCCTGGCTGAGGGAAGGAGGTTCTCACCCAAGATTTGATGGTACATGGCCCGTCATCCCTTTGATGCGGTGAAGTTGTCCTGTCCCCTTAGCAGAAAAACACCACCAAAGCATAATGTTTCCACTTCCATGTTTGACGGTGGGGATAGTGTTCTTGGTCATAGGCAGCATTCCTCCTCCTCCAAACACGGCGAGTTGAGTTGATGCCAAAGAGCTCCATTTTGGTCTCATCTGACCACAACACTTTCACCCAGTTCTCCTCTGAATCATTCAGATGTTCATTGGCAAACTTCAGACGGGCATGTATATGTGCTTTCTTGAGCAGGGGGACCTTGCGGGCGCTGCAGGATTTCAGTCCTTCACGGCGTAGTGTGTTACCAATTGTTTTCTTGGTGACTATGGTCCCAGCTGCCTTGAGATCATTGACAAGATCCTCCGTGTAGTTCTGGGCTGATTCCTCACCGTTCTCATGATCATTGCAACACCACGAGGTGAGATCTTGCATGGAGCTCCAGGCCGAGGGAGATTGACAGTTATTTTGTGTTTCTTCCATTTGCGAATAATCACACCAACTGTTGTCAACTTCTCACCAAGCTGCTTGGCAATGGTCTTGTAGCCCATTCCAGCCTTGTGTAGGTCTACAATCTTGTCCCTGACATCCTTGGAGAGCTCTTTGGTCTTGGCCATGGTGGAGAGTTTGGAATCTGATTGATTGATTGCTTCTGTGGACAGGTGTCTTTTATACAGGTAACAAGCTGAGATTAGGAGCACTCCCTTTAAGAGTGTGCTCCTAATCTCAACTCGTTACCTGTATAAAAGACACCTGGGAGCCAGAAATCTTTCTGATTGAGAGAGGGTCAAATACTTATTTCCCTCATTAAAATGCAAATCAATTTATAACATTTTTGACATGCGTTTTTCTGGATTTTTTTGTTGTTATTCTGTCTATCACTGTTAAAATAAACCTACCATTAAAATTATAGACTGATCATTTCTTTGTCAGTGGGCAAACATACAAAATCAGCAGGGGATCAGATACTTTTTTTCCCCTCACTGTACAAACCCAATTACACATAACCCTGGAGATGGGTACGTGCGCACACACACACACACACACACACACACACACACACACACACACACACACACACACATTTACACAAGGTGACATTTTTGTATTTCTGTGTGTGTGTTGACGTTAGTATTTTGTGTGTCTTGTAGAGGAAGAGAAGGGAGTGTTGTCCGGCTCAGCTGGAGAAGCAACCAGCAGCTCCCAGTCAGAAAGATCAAACAGCCTGCCTAGTCTCAAAGGAGAAAGTAAGGTGATACACACGCACACACACAGAGAGAGAGAGAGACACAGGCTGCGTTTACACAGCTCTTTTCCCCAATTGGTATTTTTGACCAATCCGATCAGCTCTGAAAAAAGATCTGATGTAATTGGTCAAAAGACCAATTTAGTGGAAGAAATATCAGAATTGGGCTGCCTGAATTGGACTGCCAGCCACAGAGACACGCTGTCTTTATCTGATGCAGACACAAAATACCTTGTTTATAGGATAATGTTATCTTCTCTCTTCCTCCCCTGACCAATAATAATGTGACTCACTCAGTCGAGCTGTTCCCGTGTTCTCCTTTGATTATGTGAAGGTGTGTTCCCTTGTGCTTTCTTACTGTGGCTTGGTTGGATCCACGGCATTTAGGCCCGAGTTTCTGTAAGCAGTTGGCATCAAACTGAAAATACTCACACATTACTCACTGATCGATCGATTGATTGGCTGATTGATGGTCTCCATAGATGTTGCCACGGGTAACCTACTGGACCTTGAGGAACTGACTCATGTTGCCGTGGTTCTGGAAACCAATGGCAACGAGGAGTTCCAGGTGGACTTCCACACTGCTCCTAAGAACAATGATAACAACAACGCTGTCTGGGTAGGTCTCCAATCATCCATCAACCGTTTCTCTCTCTACACTTAGAATGAAATGGGAGAAATGTTTTGGCTACGAAAACGCATCTCTGTCTCTCTCTTGCAGGAAATTGAGGAAGACTTGGATGAGGCTTTTTCTAGGTAAGACACTCGTCCTAAAATGTATCTGTTGTCAATGAGCCCCCACTAGTCTGGCTCTTCGTGTTTCGCTGCTTGACCACAGAAATCAGCTCATTGATTTGCTCAGATCAGATTTTCCTGAGCTTGATTGCAGCTTTTGGAGAATGTGACGCTATAGCTCAATCTAGGGAATGAGCCTCAGACCTACAGGCTAGAATAGAGAAATAGTCAGAAAGGTAGAGAGAGCAATGCCTCGTCAATTCCAATTCTTGAATTTTAAGTTGAATTTGAATTAAAGTAGTAAACAGGATATAGAATTTGAAATTACAATTTGAAATATAATTGAATTCAGTGAAATTCAATAAAATTCAAATGCCTCTTCTATTCTATATTTGGTGTAGTCTATACAAATATACATCAAACATATAGTTATATACAAATATGATGTTATTATATTTCATTAATCATTTACATGTTGTTCAATAAAGAAGCCAATGGTTGGTGGAAATATAATGATCTATTCTAAACACTAAGGTTAAAAGAGTATTGGAACATTGTTTCCAGAGAAAAGTGAAATTCTTTGGTATCTGGAAGTGTGACCTGTCAGATTCAATGAAACTTAAAATTTATTTAAATTGCACTGAATTAAATTCTACTTCCTGTCACTCAAATTCTACATCCTGTGGGATATGGCCAATTCTAATTTCAACTCATGAGTTGAATGGGAGTCAATTCCAAAATTCTGAATTGAGCCCGACCCTGAGAGAGCGAGAGAGAGAGAGAGAGAGAGTAAAAAACAGACAGAATATAGAGAGAATGAGTGAACGAAGATGGAGAGAATGAGTGAACGAAGATGGAGAGAATGAGTGAACGAAGATGGAGAGAATGAGTGAACGAAGATGGAGAGAATGAGTGAACGAAGATGGAGAGAATGAGTGAACGAAGATGGAGAGAATGAGTGAACGAAGATGGAGAGAATGAGTGAACGAAGATGGAGAGAATGAGTGAGACGAAGATGGAGAGAATGAGTGAACGAAGATGGAGAGAATGAGTGAACGAAGATGGAGAGAATGCGTGAACGAAGATGGAGAGAATGAGTGAACGAAGATGGAGAGAATGAGTGAACGAAGATGGAGAGAATGAGTGAACGAAGATGGAGAGAATGAGTGAACGAAGATGGAGAGAATGAGTGAACGAAGATGGAGAGAATGAGTGAACGAAGATGGAGAGAATGAGTGAACGAAGATGGAGAGAATGAGTGAACGAAGATGGAGAGAATGAGTGAACGAAGATGGAGAGAATGGAAAGGGAGAGAAAGAGAGAGCAGCAGGGTTGCAGCTCCACTGCCCCTCCTTAATCCTGCCCTGTTTGTTGTGTCTCCAGCCCCGGGCTGGATAACTATGAGTCGTCTCCAGGTAACAGTGCTCTGTGTTTGGTGTAGAATGGACCCTAGTCTATCCTCCAACCCCCCTAACCAACACAATCATAATCCAGTCCACTGACCTAACCATAAACACTCCCTGTGCTATAGTAACAGCCTGTATAATATGACTCCTCCATACAGGCCTCATGTTTGTGACTGTGTCGGTGTGCAGTAACTTCCTGTGTGTGTGTCGCAACGCCTACCAGACCCAATATCTCATATATACAATTGCACTGAGAGTTCAAGCACGTTTGCACCAGGTATATTCATGTATAGGACTCACTGTTGTACATAGTGCATCAGCTCTTCTGATTGGGATCATTCAAGATCTGCTGGTCCACTATGGTGGAGCAGGCCAGTGCATTACCTACATACATGCGTACATGCATACATACACCTCATTCTAAACCAGAATGGATCAGCGTTGTAATTGTGTTTTAATTCCACACAGCCCTGTAGGTTTCTACATGCTGTCCATTGCTCAGTAGCGTTCAAACTACTGGACATAAACCCTTAGTTCGGGGAGAGTAACAGACTACGGTGTGTCCTCTCCCTTTCAGTATGTAGGTAGTCGCTTTGTGTTACTGTTTCTGAAGTCCAGACTGACATGACGGCAGACTGAATACACACAGTCCTATCCTTTCTACCTCAAATAGCCGCTAAATGATGTTGATATTGTTGTAAATAACACTGAATAACCAACAAGCTAACAACAAAAATCATAGTAAAATGCTAATAACGTAAGCTAATGACGTAAAATCAATCGATGTCAAAATCATTGCGTGTTGAATCATCTGCAATCCTAAATGTGTGTTTTCTCTTAATGTTGTAGTTCTCAAAGAAACGTTTTCTCTTAATGTTGTAGTTCTCAAATAAATGTTTTCTCTTAATGTTGTAGTTCTCAAATAAATGTTTTCTCTTTCTCCCTCTCTAACTTTCAATTTCTATTTCACCGACCCTCCCTCCCTCCCTCCATGTCTCCCTCCCTCCCTCCATGTCTCCCTCCCTCCCTCCCTCCCTCCATGTCTCCCTCCCTCCCTTCCTCCCTCCATGTCTCCCTCCCTCCCTCCCTCCCTCCATGTCTCCCCACCTCCCTCCCTCTATGTCTCCCCACCTCCCTCCCTCCCTCCATGTCTCCCTCCCTCCCTCCCTCCCTCCATGTCTCCCTCCCTCCATGTCTCCCCACCTCCCTCCCTCTATGTCTCCCCCACCTCCCTCCCTCCCTCCATGTCTCCCCACCTCCCTCCCTCCCTCTATGTCTCCCCACCGCCTCCCTCCCTCCCTCCATGTCTCCCCACCGCTCTCCCTCCCTCCCTCCATGTCTCCCTCCCTCCCTCCATGTCTCCCTCCCTCCCTCCCTCCCTCCCTGTCTCCCTCCCTCCCTCCCTCCCTCCATGTCTCCCCACCTCCCTCCCTCTATGTCTCCCCCACCTCCCTCCCTCCCTCCATGTCTCCCTCCCTCCCTCCCTCCCTCCCTCCATGTCTCCCTCCCTCCATGTCTCCCCACCTCCCTCCCTCCCTCCATGTCTCCCCACCTCCCTCCCTCCCTCTATGTCTCCCCACCGCCCTCCCTCCCTCCCTCCATGTCTCCCCACCGCTCTCCCTCCCTCCCTCCATGTCTCCCCACCGCTCTCCCTCCCTCCATGCCTCCCTCCCTCCATGTCTCCCCACCTCTCTCCCTCCCTCCATGTCTCCCCACCGCTCTCCCTCCCTCCATGCCTCCCTCCCTCCATGTCTCCCCACCTCCCTCCCTCCCTCCATGTCTCCCCACCGCTCTCCCTCCCTCCCTCCCTCCATGTCTCCCCACCACTCTCCCTCCCTCCCTCCATGTCTCCTCTCTCCCTCCCTCCCTCCCTCCATGTCTCCCTCTCTCCCTCCATCTCTCTCCATCTCTCCCTCCCTCCATGTCTCCCTCCCTCCCTCCTGTCTCCCCCCCACTCTCTCCCTCCCTCCCTCCATGTCTCCCTCCTCCCTCCCTCCATGTCTCCCACCGCTCTCCCTCCCTCCCTCCATGTCTCCCTCCCTCCCTCCCTCCCTCCATGTCTCCCCACCTCTCTCCCTCCCTCCATGTCTCCCCACCGCTCTCCCCTCCTCCATGCCTCCCTCCCTCCATGTCTCCCCACCTCCCTCCCTCCCTCCATGTCTCCCCACCGCTCTCCCTCCCTCCCTCCATGTCTCCCTCTTCCATTCTCCTCCCTTCCTCCATGTCTCCCCCACCTCCCTTCCTCCCTCCATGTCTCCCCACCTCCCTCCCTCTCTCCCTCCATGTCTCCCTCTCTCCCTCCATCTCCCCCTCCCTCCCTCCCTCCATGTCTCCCCCACCTCCCTCCCTCCATGTCTCCCCACCTCCCTCCCTCCCTCCATCCCACCCTCCATGTCTCCCCCACCTCCCTCCATGTCTCCCCGTCTCCCTCCCTCCCTCCATGTCTCCCCTGTCTCCCTCCCTCCCTCCATGTCTCCCCTCTCTCCATGTCTCCCCCAGTCCATGTCTCCCCCACCCTCCTCCATGTCTCCCCCTCCCTCCATGTTCCCCACCTCCTCCCTCCCTCCTCCGTTCCCCTCTCCCTCCCTCCTCTGTCTCCCCACCGCTCTCCTTCCCTCCCTCCATGTCTCCCCGTCTCCCTCCCTCCCTCCATGTCTCCCCGTCTCCCTCTCTCCCTCCCTCCATGTCTCCCCGTCTCCCTCTCTCCCTCCCTCCATGTCTCCATGTCTCCCTCCCTCCATGTCTCCCTCCCTCCCTCCCTCCATGTCTCCCCCACCTCCCTCCTCCCTCCCTCCCTCCATGTCTCCCTCACTCCCTCCCTCCATGTCTCCCCACCTCCCTCCCTCCCTCCTTCATGTCTCCCCCACCTCCCTCCCTCCCTCCCTCCGTCTCCCCCACCTCCCTCCCTCCATGTCTCCTCCCTCCCTCCTTCATGTCTCCCCCACCTCCCTCCCTCCCTCCGTCTCCCCACCTCCCTCCCTCCATCTCTCCCTCCCTCCCTCCCTCCCTCCCTCCATGTCTCCCCACTTCCCTCCCTCCCTCCCTCCATGTCTCCCCACTTCCCTCCCTCCCTCCCTCCCTCCCTCCCTGTCTCCCTCCCCTCCCTCCATGTCTCCCCACCTCCCTCCATGTCTCCCTCCTCCCTCCATGTCTCCCTCCCTCCCTCCATGTCTCCCCACCTCCCTCCATGTCTCCCTCCCTCCCTCCATGTCTCCCTCCCTCCATGTCTCCCTCCCTCCCTCCATGTCTCCCCCCCTCCCTCCATGTCTCCCTCCCTCCCTCCATGTCTCCCTCCCTCCCTCCATGTCTCCCTCCCTCCATGTCTCCCCACCTCCCTCCCTCCCTCCATGTCTCCCCCACCTCCCTCCCTCCCTCCATGTCTCCCCAACTCCCTCCCTCCCTCCATGTCTCCCCACCTCCATCCCTCCGTCTCCCCATCTCCATCCCTCCATGTCTCCCCATCTCCATCCCTCCATGTCTCCCTCCCTCCATGTCTCCGCACCTCCCTCTCCCACATCCCTCCCTCTCTCTCCCCATCCCTGCCTCTCTCTCCCATCCCTCTCTCCCATCCCTCCCTCCCTCTCTCTCCCATCCATCCCTCTCTCTCCCCCATCCATCCCTCTCTCTCCCCCATCCATCCCTCTCTCTCCCCCATCCATCCCTCCCGCTCTCCCCCATCCATCCCGCTCTCCCCCATCCATCCCTCTCTCCCCCATCCATCCCTCTCTCTCCCCATCCATCCTCTCTCTCTCCCCATCCCTCACTCTCTCTCTCCCCATCCCTCACTCTCTCTCTCCCCCATCCCTCACTCTCCCCCATCCCTCTCTCTCTCTCTCTCCATCCCCTCTCTCTCCCCATCCCCCCTCTCTCTCTCCCCATCCCTCCCTCTCTCCCCATCCCTCCCTCTCTCTCTATCCCTTTCTCTCTCTCCCCCATCCCTCCCTCTCTCTCTCTATCCCTCTCTCTCTATCCCTCTCTCTCTCTATCCCTTTCTCTCTCTCTCCCTATCCCTTTCTCTCTCTCTCCCCATCCCTCTCTTCCACATCCCTCCCTCTCTCTCTCTATCCCTCTCTCTCCCCATCCCTCTCTCTTCCACATCCCTCTCTCTCTCTCTATCCCTCTCTCTCTATCCCTTTCTCTCTCTCCCCCATCCCTCTCTCTCCCCATCCATCCCTCTCTCTCTCTCCCCATCCATCTCGCTCTCTCTCTATCCCTCTCTCTCTCTCTCTATCCCTCTCTCTCTATCCCTTTCTCTCTCTCCCCCATCCCTCTCTCTCCCCATCCATCCCTCTCTCTCTCTCCCCATCCATCTCTCTCTCTCTCTCTATCCCTCTCTCTCTATCCCTCTCTCTCTATCCCTTTCTCTCTCTCCCCCATCCCTCTCTCTCCCCATCCATCCCTCTCTCTCTCTCCCCATCCATCTCTCTCTCTCTCTATCCCTCTCTCTCTCTCTCTATCCCTCTCTCTCTATCCCTTTCTCTCTCTCCCCCATCCCTCTCTCTCCCCATCCATCCCTCTCTCTCCCCATCCATCTCTCTCTCTCTCTATCCCTCTCTCTCTCTCTCTCTCCCCCATCGCTCACCCTTCTCCCTTCCCATCTCTTCCCCCCTCCAGACTGGCGGTATCCCGTACTAACCCCCAGCTCCTGGACATTGGGGTGACCCCCCAGGATTGGCTGACAGAACCTGACTGGGCCAATGGGAACACACCCAACAAGAACACTGCCAATAAGAACACATTGAACAGAATACCACCAATGGGGACGACTTCGTTGGCTTCTGATCGACCACCGGAGGGCGACCAAGAGGCACAGCCTTTTGTGTCTTTGGCCCAATCCCAAATCAACCCCTAGTTCCTATGCTGGAGCTAGACCATATAGTGTGCACCTGTCAATTCCTCTCAGATCTTCACAAGTGCATAGGGCGCAGGGAACAGGGTCTAGGGGTCTATTTGGGATTGGGCCATAGAAGAGTTGACTTCGGTTCCATTCCAAACCGATCCCTTGCCTCTGTCCTTATTCCCTAGTTGACTCCTCCTCCTTATAGATCTGAAAGGACTGCATAGGTTGAGAGCTTTGGTTGAAATTCTGTCATATTGCCTAAGTTTAAATCATCACGTTTTTTGTAGATATACATTGGGTCGCCAGGAAGAGTCTATGGGTAGACGCTAGGGATTTGACTTGGGACCTTTTTATATATTTTTTATAAACTGGGTGCTTCAAGCCCTGAATGCTGATTGGGCTTGAATCAGACGCTATACAACGGGTATAACAAAACATTTGAATTTTCCTGCTCTAATTACGTTGGTAACCAGTTTATAATAGCAATAAGGCACCTCAGGGGTTTGTGGTATATGGCCAATATACCACGGCTAAGGGCTGTATCCAGGCACTCCGCGTTGCGTCGTACGTAGGAACAGCCCTTAGCCGTGGTATATTGGCCATATACCACACCCCCTCGGGCCTTATTGCGTAAGGTCTGATATACCACGGCTTTCAGCCAATCAGCATTCAGGGCTCGAGTCACCCAGTTTATGAGATTTAGAGCTAAACTATTCTTCATCCGCCACAGTAAGCATTGCATTAGTATTACACATAAACACACTCTGTACCACAAAGCCTCAAATACAGACCAAGCAAGACAATACATTTTGGTACTCCCTACATTCGATAGTTGTATCGGGGATGTATTGTTTACATGCTAGAGTCTGGTTCAGTTTCCATGAAACAGGAGAAAGCACTTTGAAAAATAGGTACTTACTGAATTTGTTCCAACTTGTTCAAAACGATTTATCCTGTTTGTGCCTGTCTACTTAAGGTGATCCAGGAAAGTGATGTACTATAGTGAATTCCTTCCTACCAGTTTCACCCTGTTCTGTAGCCTTTCTCTACCCTGTAATACTTTACTGTATACCAGCAGAACTTTGAATAAAAATGTTAATTATGTATATGAAATGAAACCGATGTTTGGTCTACTTCTAGGAAAGGATGTTTACTGTTGCACAACTCCAGTGAAAGAGGAGGGTGTTACTGACAGTGTTGTAAAATTCCGGTAACTTTCCCAAAATATACCCTTTTTATTTTAATTTTTTTCAGAAATCCTGGTTGGAGTATTCTGGATGTCCTGCTTAATCCGGTATTTCTGTAAAACATTTTTGGGATAGTTACCGGAACTTTTCTAAACCTAGTTGTTGCCAATGCTAAACCATTACAAAATAGAGGACTTGAAGTACAGTTGTTGTTTTCCACCAGCAGGTGGCCGGACTGTACCACATCATTCCACCACTGGCTCAGTGGCTTCCTCTCTTCTCCCCTCCCTCCTCTCCAGCACTGAACTGACAGCAACTAGTATGACGATGTAATGCATGCCCACTGGGAGGGGAATCCTGCAGATGAAGCAATGTAGAGGAAGCCGTCTGACCTTGTACTGAGTCCTTACACTTTTCCCTACAGGACTGTGCAGATGAGAAAATGCCAGGACTGTGCAACGTGTACTCCGTACTTTGGGATGGGGTTGCACACCTCACAGTGTGTGTGTGTGTGTGTGTTAAGGTCAAGGGTGGTCAGTATCTACAGTATTCATCTTTAAAGGATTTCTACAATCGCCTGCCAAGTGTGTATGTGCGTGCGAGAGAGCAAGAAAATATCATTTAAAATCTAAAAGTTGGAGGAAAGAAATTCCCTTTGAGGCAACTCACCGGTAAATTCCCTTTGAGGCAAGTCACCGGTAAATTCCCTTTGAGGCAACTCACCGGTAAATTCCCTTTGAGGCAACTCACCGGTAAATTCCCTTTGAGGCAAGTCACCGGTAAATTCCCTTTGAGGCAACTCACCGGTAAATTCCCTTTGAGGCAACTCACCGGTAAATTCCCTTTGAGGCAACTCACCGGTAAATAATGCAGGTGCTTAATAATGTTTTTCTCAACCACTTGTCCAAAAAATCTGGCTCCGAGCCAGGGACAGATTGCGTGTGTGCGAATGCGCGCACGAGGGTGTGTGTGTGTGACTGTTTTTTTTTGTGTGTGTGTGAGACTTCAAGTCTGAGTGAGAGTGTGTGTTTGCGTGCATGGATGTGTGTGCATGTGCAAACATAACGTTTTATCTGTGAGTGTGTGTGTGTGTGTTTATCTGTGAGTGTGTGTGTGTGCGCGGCGCCGACCCTGGTGTCTCTCAGGTCTCCAGAGTCCTCTTCACACGACAGAACAGAACGGTGTCTGGCAACGTGTGAGTGTGTGAGGCTCAGCAGTCATCTGGACGTTGGCTGGACGGGTGCAGGGGACCAGACTAACCCCTCTCTGTCTCTTCATCCTCCTGGTACTGAATATCAGAGCTTTAATATCCGCCCTGCAGCTAAGTGCACATTTCCTCTGGTACTGAAGAGCTCCAGGAGCTATGTCCTAGATCTGATTCTCCATGGGAGAAACTATAACAAAACACAACATAAAGCTGAAGTCTGCTCAAGGAATTAGGAATGGTCTTCACTTGATTATAGTAGCAGGGTTGACCAACTTGGCTCTGAGGGCTGCAGTGTGTCTGCAGGTGTATGTTCTAACACACATGCTTAAACAAATTCTGATCTCCTGATTCTTGTGCCCCAGTGTGACTCAGTGTGCCTCATTGTGCCCCAGTGTGCCTCATTGTGCCCCAGTGTGACTCATTGTGACTCATTTTGACTCAGTGGGCCTCGGTGTGACTTGGTGTGACTCGGTGTGCCTTTTTGTGACTCAGTGTGCCAGTGTGTCTCAGTGTTTGTCAGTGAGATCTGCAGTTCTGCCTCGCTGTACAGTAAAGCTAATTTATGCCTTTGGTTCCACTGAGCGCTCAGGGAGGATCTGTTTTATTGATGCAATGGCTGGCCGTGGAGGGTTAGTGCTAACTGGGCTATGTTTTTAATTAATATACACTACCGTTCAAAAGTTTGGGGTCACTTAGAAATGTCCTGGTTTTCGAAACCTTTTTTCCCCCTATTAAAATAACGTCAAATTGATCAGAAATACAGTGTAGACATTGGTAATGTTGTAAATGGCTGATTTGTAATGGAATATCTATATAGGCGTACAGAGTCCAATTATCAGCAACCATATGTCCTGTGTTCCGATGTGTTTGCTAATCCAAGTTTATCATTTTAAAAGGCTAATTGATCATTAGAAAACCCTTTTGCAATTATGTTAGCACAGCTGAAAGCTGTTGTGCTGATTTAAAGAAGCAATAAAACAGGCCTTCTCGAGACTAGTTGAGTATCTGGAGCATCAGCAATTGTGGGTTCGATTACAGGCTCAAAATGGCCAGAAACAAATAACTTTCTTCTGAAACTCACCAGTCTATTCTTGTTCTGAGAAATGAAGGCTATTCCATGCGAGAAATTGCCAAGAAACTGAAGATCTCGAACAACGCTGTGTGCTACTCCCTTCACAGAACATCGCAAACTGGCTCTAACCAGAATAGAAAGAGGAGAGGGAGGCCCCGGTGCACAACTGAGCAAGAGGACAAATACATTAGAGTTTCTAGTTTGAGAAACAGGCGCATCACAGGTCCTCAACTGGCAGCTTCATTAAATAGTACCCGCAAAACACCAGTCTCAACGTCAACAGTGAAGCCTAACCTAAACCTAAACCCTAACCTAAACCCTAACCTTAACCCTTACCCTAACCTTAACCCTTACCTAACCCTAACCCTTAACTTAACCATTTAAAATGTCAACTTTTAGGGCCATCCCAAGGATCCCGGATAGCAAGGACAGACCGGAAAGGAAAAGGCGAAGGGAGAGGATTTACTCCAACAAAATCTGGCAGTGTGAGAAACCATTTTTTTGTGTGGAGGTGTATGAGAGAGTGTCGAATTATGTGAGGCTTATTTTATCTAATAGAAGTTTTGTCATGTTTAGGCTGTTACAAATGTACTGATATAAGAGGATGTGCGTGGCATTCTGGGATATCATACTTTGAGAAAAACGACGTGGTTCTGCCCGTTGTTCAAATCAAATCAAAATTGTATTTGTCACATGCTCCGAATACAACAGGTGTAGACCTTACAGTGAAATGCTTACTTACAAGCCCTTAACCAACAATGCAGTTTTAAGAAAAATAAGTGTTAAGTAAAAAAATTGATAAATAAAAACGAATTAAAGAGCAGCTGTAAAATGACAGTAGCGAGGCTATATACAGGGGGTACTGGTACAGAGTCAATGTGCAGGGGCACAGGTTAGTCGAGGTAATTGAGGTAATATGTACATGTAGGTAGAGTTAAAGTGACTATGCATAGATAATAAACAGAGCAGCTTAAAAGTGGGGCAGTGCAAATAGTCTGGCTAGCCATGATTAGCTGTTCAGGAGTCATATGGCTTCGGGGTAGAAGCTGTTAAGAAGCTGTCGTATATGATGAATGGTGGCAATTACTGCTGTCAACAAAGAGTCCGTTATGCTGCATCATGTTAGAAGTTTTATTCATACCACGAGGTTACAGCATAAATTACAGACACGCGTTGTCCGGAGAACGACTTCGCCAGATTGTTATGCTCGTTCTAACGCCTCACCGTTTAACCCCTATTTATAAACACTGCTGCCCCCTCTTCTGGCCAATCACCAGTCTCCCCTGTCTACAACCCACCCCCTGTCTGTGGTATGTGGTATTACACCTAAAACATTCCCTCTTGATACTACCATAAACAACATTCTATTTCTTCATGAAAAACATTTAACAAAGGCATAATCTTCAGATACTATATTCCCCCCTTTCGAGACGAACTAAGCGTCAAACCCAAACAGAATAGGATTATGACTAGTAACAACTTATCTTATTAAGTATCTTTAACCTTAAACCAAAACATTCTCCTCTAGAGTGTAAATACCTTTCTTATGAAATATGAATAACTGTTGATGAAGTGTGAACACATTACTATGAATTATGAATAAATCTTTATGGAGTGTGAACACATTACTATGAATTATGAATAAATCTCTATGGAGGTGTGAACACATTACTATGAATTATGAATAAATCTTTATGGAGTGTGAGAGCGAAAAACCTGTCAGGCAACCTTTGTTCCAAATCCATCCATCCATCAATCAAGACAGTAAAATTCTCTCACGGTTCCTCTGCCCCAGGCAACCACCGCGGTACTCCAGATAAACTCATAAATCATGTAAAGACATTTGAAACTATGATGTAATTAAATACACATGGAAACAAAATCCTATCCATAAATATCCATTGTACGGCTGGTCAACCCATCAGATCGTACAATGAATCTCTCCTCTCCTAGACCTTCTGTCCCTAAACCCCATCGAAATAAACAAAAGCATCTAAGATCCTCATCTGCATTCAATAACATCAAACATCATTCTACTAAAATCAATACCTAAGAATATGACACAATTATGTATTACACATCAAATATGTCTATATTTCATTGCTGGCACTGGAATGTAGTCCACTACACTTCATGTCCTCCGTAGTCTCCTCCTCCAATGGACTTGTTGATGATGGAATCAGCCACACCCTCCTTGTTTCATCTCCTCCAGTCATATTGTCCCTTCATATTGTCTTTGTTTGAGTATTCCAATCTCCACATGTTCTCCCAAATGCTTCTGGAATGACAAGAAAATAAACGACCAAACAGTATCTTTTGCAAAACCACATTTTCAAATTAAACCTCAACATCAATTTAAGACTTATAAATGATGTATGAATCACATTAACCTATCCCCCCCTTTGATTCATAAATCATACCAAAAATCATACTAATATTGAAAAAAACAACTTGAAAAATCATCAAATAATCCAAAATGATATTTATCCATCAGTAGGCCACTTGTCCCTCTTCGTCCAGATCCGGAACAGTCAACAATGGCATCTGAGTGTTGCCTCCAGGCACCACTTCTCCAACCTATCTCAATCTCATAACTTTATCAAAAGTCAGTACAAACATCACACAGTGTTATCAAAGCTGAAACTAAAATCTGACCCATCACTGCCCCTACTGGCCTAACTGATCTTGCAACCAAATCTTCTCAGATCTCCCAAATGTTACACCATATCATGGAAGAGGTCCCCCCTTCTCCCTTAGACTCATTCTCCAATGGTAGGCTTGAAGACTATGACATGTAGCCATGTCACCCTTTTAACCCTAGATTTAGCTGTGTTCGGTGCTACTACTCTCTTTTAATAGTAAAAGCCTCATATGGAAGCTTCAATGTTGACATGTAACCAAATCCTGTCCATCCCTAATGTAAGAATATAGATGCTTTATCACCCCCAAACCCCTAAATATCTCTAAGATTCCCCATAGTCACATTGTCAGTCAAAAGCTAATCATTTAACCATCAAAGTCCTGCTTTTCTACTACCTGGTACATAAAAATTACATTATATTTGTCATCTCTAACCTTATGTTCATGCTTATCCAAAGTTATCATATAACATCCCAATATGATATTCCCATAAACATACCCTTTACCTCATATGTTTTATTAGAACAACAACAACTTTTAGCCCTCAATGTTTCACCTGAATACTTCAGGTTTCCACTGTTACCTGACCTTACTTTCCATCTAACAATTCCCATAGGGTAATCCCTTTACCCAAGAACACTTAACCCTACTGTTCTGACAACTACATTATTTTATCTGTCAATGACTGTTGCCGATACCACAGTCATGACAAAGCATAACCCTGACCCAGACCCGCTGAAGGCTGCGCAACCATCCAACACGTCCTGGGCTGGCATCCCCAACAGACATCAACCCTCAAGATTCCTCACTGATTCTTACAGAATGAGTTAATCTATCTCTAATTTCCACAACAGAGAAACGAGCAGCACTGATCAGATGCCCCCCCCCTCTGTCATCAAAATCAAAAGACCTCATCCTGCAGCCTCCATGATGAATCTCTCTTCTCCATTTCAGATTAATCTATATTGCTCTCTACAACTATCTGCTCTGCTTTTTTAACCCTATTCGTCGTAACCTAAACCCCTGAGTCTCTCTTACTGCCTCCTTTAATTTCAGAAAGGTTGTTGTCATCCTTCCTACATTTGCTATTACCATCGTATCATTAATCCCTTCCCAAAGTTACCATTAACGTTGTTGATTTAGTTGATGAATTAAAACCCTTAATTCCCTCTAGTGGGAAACTACCAACATCCTATTCAATTATTCCCTGTTGGAGTGACTACTGTAATAAACTTATCCTTAACTCCCTCTGTGACTGTGGAAAGTTTTACAGACTTCAAATCTTCCATTATAAGCATTACTTTATGAATTACATAGCCCTTTAACCAATAATTCTTAACCGGAACAACTTCTAATGCTTGCACTAGATAAGTACACATATTCTCCCTGATCTTTATCTGTAACCTTACGCAAAATAATCCCTTATTTGAGTAGGTGCAACAGCTCCTACTTCTGATCCTGCTAACAATACTTATCCTCCCTAATTATCTCCCTCTCTCTGTGAAAGAAACGTCATCATCCTAAATGGTATATTATAATTATTATTATCCTAACTCTAATAACAGTATTTTCCCCCTATAATTGGTGCTGAACCCTTATAATCAAATGCGCTATATTTATGACTTTAATACCTATCAATGTTGAAAGAGTTAAATTACTTCTACCTGTTGTTCTAATAGACTGAAGTGTTAATGTCCTTATTTACTCCTAGTTTTCCCCCAGTTTTCCCCTAACACTTTGAACTCTTTCCTTGTACTTCCATCCATCACCACTAGTGTCACGTTTTCCCCAAATCTCAGTCCTATCTCTAAATCCCTGACTTTCAAACTTTTGATTACACAAAATACACCTATAATGACCTTGATCTCCCTGCTGGAAACTGTAAATATAGATACTCAATCACCCTCAAATCATTCAGCAACACATACTTTCTCAATGCATCTGCTCCTAACCGATTTAAACTCCTACCATATCTTCCCACTAAACTTTAAAATGTCCTTCCTCACTGTTCTCTCTCTGTCTTACTACTAACTTTGAAACTTAGCTTACTGTCTCAGAGTTCCTTCACCCCTAGTTCTCCTAACTTATTTTAATCTAATCTTTTCTCTCATAACATTTAAAACCTTTTCCCACTGATTTATTGACAAAATCCCTCCCCACCAATTTTAGAATACGTGATTGGGAATTCCCCACCTGCTCCTGACTCATTACACACAGACTTGGCAAATGACTAAACACCTTTTAGCCTAACCTCAAATCTCTTAGTGTAAGAATGTAACCCAAAATAACAGTCACCCCTATTAAGTTTATTTTCCCAGACAGATTGTCTAACAGGCAATCTAATACATTATCATCCTTCCTATGATATTATCTTTTAAACAAATGATTCCCAAAAACCCCACTTCTTAAAATATTCCACCAGACAGTCAGTCGTCCAGTGTGTCTCTGATTGAACCCTTCAATTTAAACCATGCATCTCTTCCCACAATATCCTTGATATATTGTCCTAATATTAGTATGTCTATTGTAATTCCTATTTGACTTCTATAACAGAGCTCAATTGATTCCCGAAGAGTAAACTGTTTTACTACTTCAAATCCCTATCCTAACCTAATTAGTTTATTTTACAGAGTGATATGTTTAACCTCTTTAGGCTGAACCCAGATAAGTTTTTCCCCTATTCACTATCACTTCTAATGGTCGGTTGTTTTTACTTTTAGCTATTTTCTCTTCTTCTCTAATCGATGCTATCAGCTGATACCCCCCTTCTGGATATTCTAGACACTAACAGGTGATCTTGAATTGCCCCTGTATCTTCCTTAAAAATGTTCTCTTGTTTCCTCCTGACTTGTTGCATGAACAGGTAAAGTACCCAATCTGTCCATAATTATACCAGTCTTCTGAAAGTTGCTGAAAGTGTAGCTGAAATATTCCTCCTTCTTCTTTGTTCTTATCCCTCTCCAATTCTGTGTCTGTCCAGAAACTGGCAGTCGATATGGAACATCTGGTCCCCCCTTGGCTGGTACAATTGCCTTTGATATTGTTCCGTTGAAGCTGTAACAGTGATTGTTGATTTGGTTCACCCTGATTCTTCATCACACAAGCTTCTCTTCTCCACCAGTTGTATGATTGACTTCTCAGAGTTTCTTCGTCCTGTTCTTTGTTGTTGACATATCAGGATTCTTCAAAAGCTTATATTTCAAGTTCTGTCCTCGAAATATCGTCTTCCATCATCTTCTTACTTTTCTTCAGCATCTTTGCCTCAATGTATTCTTCTTCTTCAATTCTTGGGATCCTTTCCTCAGCAGTTTCTCCTCTTCTGTATCTTCAGCGGTGTTACTTCTTCTAAACTATTCGCTTTATCCAGGCATGATAAGCATCGGTCTATACCTCCATTTCTTCTTTGCTAGTCATTGTAGGATAAAATCCTCTTGAACATACAACACCTTTCATCTCCAAATCTTCATCACTTTCTTCATCAGAACTCGAATCTCTTGTCTCCTTCTTCGTTCAACTTTCATCAGAGATCAAGTCTCCAGTATCCTTCTTTCCTCTCTTGCCACTTCCTTCTGATCACAGAGTCACCTCCACCCATGGCCTCTCATCAATCACTCTCATCGTCATCATCCTCATCTCCTTAAGTTCCCAGACATCTCGGTTTTCTTCCGTCTTCTGGATTCATCTTCATCGTTGTTTCTGCTCGTATTCGTCTTCATCTCTGATGCCATAATCACCCTGCTGGATGATGTCTTTCTGCTGAATCCATATGTGAGAAAGGTGTACTAACTTCTGCCATTAGTCTCTCCTAACACTACTCTAACCCTACTTTGATCAAAAATGACTATTTTAATCAATTTTCCCTATATCAAGCCCTTTATATTCCTTTATTGTGAACTATCCTATTTTAGACTATATAAGTTATATAAGCTTCCCCCCTGTAATTCTTAATATAACCTAAACAAATCCATTAACCATCCTGAATAATTAACCCCAATTCCTATTCCTATGTCACCAATATCAATTAGTGTTGGCTATCTTACCACAACCCATCAAATGCAAGTAAATGCAAGTTAGTCATCTTCAGACTAAAATACCCATAAACAAAGCCTTCTAACCTTACAACCCTTCAATACTCCAATTCCCATAACCCCTTGCTCTATTAGCTCTAATTATCATACATTTACAGAAGAATCCTCAATCCATCCTGGATTCCCAACACATCTGTAATTAAACCCCAGTGATGCACATAGCCTCCAAAATGTAACTTTTATTGAAATAGAATTTGCCAAGTCTATGTAAAATCGTCATAACATCACATATCCTGTTAGGGAAAAAATTTGTAACCATAATCAGTACCAAAACCTTTTTGACTTGATCCTCTGCCACGTGTCGTGATCACTTCCTCTCTCTCTCTCCTCTGCTCTCGTCTGTCGTCTAGTCCTATTGCTCCTCTCATATGACAGAAGAACATACACAGAAAAATACTTTAGTAGTTAATGCAATCACTGAGTATTTCCAACCATTCAATATTCATTCGTTCTACCTTATTCCCTCTAAGACTAAACTCAAAACTAACTAAAACGCTCAAAAACATTTATTTTTATTCGTTATTTAATTATTTAATTCACTCTAAGACTAATCCGTTACCATATATTTAATTTATAAATTCAATAGGTACCCAAACAAGTTTCATCTTAACCCCTCACCGTTTAAACTAGAATCATCGTGTTAACCTTTCTCCTGGTGCCTATCAAACCCCTGCAAGAAACCCCAAAAGACCTCTGACCCTAAGCCACCATTTTGTTTTGTAGGCTCAACGCGACCTCATGTCGTAGTTGTTAGCCCCGTAAAATCACACGCACATGCGCACAACCCCTTAAGCCCATGCTTCCCACACAATAGACCGATAGCATTACGCTACAGCGTCACCATTATATACCTTATAATCACACAATTACACATAACAGAGCTCACAAAACATATAACCTGACTTACAAACACATAAACAAGTTTAAGAGACTTTCACCCGTCGCAACGGAATCTCTAAGGATACGTTAGCCTGTAGCACACAACACAACTAGCCCTTAGCCTTAGCCACCTACTGCAGCCTACTACACCACCAGAAACATACCCTGCACTGGCCTATTTATTTTTTTAACCTATTTCTCCTACCGTTTTGTGCTGTGAGACAATACCATTACACCGAGAAATCAGATCCAATCAAACATCCCGTCGGACGAGGTCAAATCATAATCACAATCAGATAAACCTCATTAATCCGAGCTCTCTTTAAAAAAGAAACCCACCGAATATACATTCTATCGTACACCGGATTTGCCAGCCCATTATCTAAAATGGCCCCCTCGGGTCTTGAAGCGGTCCAGTGCCCTAAAGAATGCGCATATCTGCCTTAATCGTCACTGTCACCCGTTACCAATGAAATCTATCTTAATGCTCTAAATCCTCATTGTCACCCGTTACCAATGAAAATCTATCTTATCATTGCCTATCGTTACCAATGAAATATAAACTTATTGCTCTAAATTATCATTGTCTATCGTTACCAATGAAATAACATTTTAGCAGACTCCAGTCGACCAGCAAACAACGCCACCTGAGGCCAGGTTATAATGGAACATCCCCTCAGTGTACACAAGTCATATCCAATCTAACAAACTCCGAAGCAGCAAGAACACTCACCCTTTCCATGCCTCAGAGAGAGTTAGCTCGGCGCTTGACTGAAACACAGAAGAGACGCAAACCAAAGCCCCACGTTGGGCGCCATTATGTCGTATATGATGAATGGTGGCAATTACTGCTGTCAACAAAGAGTCCGTTATGCTGCATCATGTTAGAAGTTTTATTCATACCACGAGGTTACAGCATAAATTACAGACACGCGTTGTCCGGAGAAACGACTTGCCGCCAGATTGTTATGCTCGTTCTAACGTCTCACCGTTTAACCCCTATTTATAAACACTGCTGCCCCCTCTTCTGGCCAATCACCAGTCTCCCCTGTCTACAACCCACCCCCTGTCTGTGGTATGTGGTATTACACCTAAAACATTCCCTCTTGATACTACCATAAACAACATTCTATTTCTTCATGAAAAACATTTAACAAAGGCATAATCTTCAGATACTATAAAGCCTTTTGGACCTAGACTTGGCGCTCTGGTACCTCTTGTCATGTGGTAGCAGAGAGAACAGTCTATGACTAGGGTGGCTGGAGTCTTTGACAATTTTGAGGGCCTTCCTCTGACACCGCCTGGTATAGAGGTCCTGGATGGCAGGAAGCTTGGCCCCAGTGATGTACTGGGCCGTACGCACTACCCTCTGTAGTGCCTTGCGGTCGGAGGCTGAGCAGTTGCCATACCAGGCGGTGATGCAACCAGTCAGGATGCTCTCAATGATGAAGCTATATAGCTTTTTGAGGATCTGAGGACCCATGCCAAATGTTTTCAGTCTCCTGAGGGGGAATAAGCTTTATCGTGCCCTCTTCACAACTGTCTTGGTGTGTTTGGACCATGATAGTTTGTTGGTGATGTGGACACCAAGGAACTTGAAGCTCTCAACCTGCTCCACTACAGCCCCGTTGATGAGAATGGGGGCGTGCTCGGTCCTCTTATTTTTCCTGTAGTCCACAATCATCTCCTTTGTCTTGATCACGTTGAGGGAGAGGTTGTTATCCTGGCACCACACGGCCAGGTCTCTGACCTCCTCCCTATAGGCTGTCTCATCATTGTTGGTGATCAGGCCTACCACTGTTGTGTAGTCGGGAAACTTAATGATGGTGTTGGAGTCGTGCCTGGCCATGCAGTCATGGGTGAACAGGGAGTACAGGAGGGGACTGAGTACGCACCCCTGAGGGGCCCCAGTGTTGAGGATCAGAGTGGCAGATGTGTTGTTACCTACCCTTACCACCTTGCGGCGGCCTGTCAGGAAGTCCAGGATACAGTTGCAGAGGGAGGTGTTTAGTCCCAGAGTCCTTAGCTTAGTGATGAGCTTTGAGGGCACTATGGTGTTGAACGCTGAGCTGTAGTCAATTAATAGCATTATCACGTAAGTGTTCCTTTTGTCCAGGTGGGAAAGGGCAGTGTGGAGTGCAATAGAGATTGCATCATCTGTGGATCTGTTGGGGCGGTATGCAAATTGGAGTGGGTCTAGGGTTTCTGGGATAATGGTGTTGATGTGAGCCATGACCAGCCTTTCAAAGCACTTCATGGCTACAGACGTGAGTGCTAAGGGTCGGTAGTCATTTAGGCAGGTTACCTTGGGCACAGGGACTATGGTGGTCTGCTTCAAACATGTTGGGATTACAGACTCAGTCAGGGACAGGTTGAAAATGTCAGTGAAGACACTTGCCAGTTGGTCAGCGCATGCTCGGAGTACACATCCTGGTAATCCGTCTGGCCCTGTGGCCTTGTGAATGTTTAAAGGTCTTACTCACATCGGCTATGGAGAGCGTGATCACACAGTCGTCCGGAACAGCTGATGCTCTCATGCATGCTTCAGTGTTGCTTGCCTCGAAGCGAGCATAGAAGTAATTTAGCTTGTCTTGTACGCTCGTGTCACTGGGCAGCTTGTGGCTCTGCTTCCCTTTGTAGTCTGTAATAGTTTGCAAGCCCTGCCACATCTGACGAGCGTCGGAGCCGGTGTAGTATGATTCAATCTTAGTCCTTTATTGACGCTTTGCCTGTTTGATGGTTCGTCAGAGGGCATAGCGGGATTTCTTATAAGCGTCCGGGTTAGAGTCCCGCTCCTTGAAAGCGGAAGCTCTACCCTTTAGCTCAGTGTGGATGTTGCCTGTAATCCATGGCTTCTGGTTGGGGTATGTACGTACGGTCACTGTTGGGACGACGTCATCGATGCACTTAGTGATGAAGCCAGTGACTGATGTGGCGTACTCCTCAATGCCATCGGAAGAATCCCGGAACATGTTCCAGTCTGTGCTAGCAAAACAGTCCCGTAGCTTAGCATCTGCATCATCTGGCCACTTCTTTATTGACCCAGTCACTGGTGCTTCCTGCTTTAGTTTTTGTTTGTAAGCAGGAATCAGGAGGATAGAATTATGGTTAGATTTGCCAAATGGAGGGCGAGGGAGAGCTTTGTATGCGTCTCTGTGTGTGGAGTAAAGGTGGTCTAGAGTTTTTTTTTCCTCTGGTTGCACATTTAACATGCTGGTAGAAATGAGGTAAAATGGATTTAAGTTTTCCCTGCATTAAAGTCCCCGGCCACTACGAGCGCCGCATCTGGGTGAGCGTTTTCCTGTTTGCTTATGGCCTTATACAGCTCATTGAGTGAGGTCTTAGTGCCAGCATCGGTTTGTGGTGGTAAATAGACAGCTACGAAAAATATAGATGAAAACTCTCTTGTTAAATAGTGTGGTCTACAGCTTGTCATGAGATACTCTACCTCAGGTGAGCAAAACCTCAAGACTTCCTTAATATTAGATTTCGCGCACCAGCTGTTGTTTACAAATATACACAGACCGTCACTCCTTGTCTTACCGGAGTCAGCCGTTCTATCCTGCCGATGTAGCGTATATCCCGCCAGCTGTATGTTATCCATGTCGTCGTTCAGCCACGACTCGGTGAAACATAAGATATTACAGTTTTTAATGTCCCGTTGGTAGGATATCCGTGATCATAGTTTGTCTATTTTGTTATCCAATGATTGTACGTTGGCTAATAGGACTGATGGTAGAGGCAGATTATGCACTCGCCGTCGGATCCTTACAAGGCACCCCGACCTACGTCCCCAATATCTCTGTCTCTTATGCGAATGATGGGGATTTAGGCCTTGTCGGGTCTCTGAAGAAAATCATTCGCGTCCGACTCGTTAAAGAAAAAATCTTTGTCCAATACGAGGTGAGTAATCGCTGTCCTGATATTCATTAGCTATTTTCGGTCATAAGAGACGGTGGCAGAAACATTATGTACAGTCGTGGTCAAAAGTTTTGAGAATGACACAAATATTAATTTTCACAAAGTCTGTTTTTATGATGTCAATTTGCATATACTCCAGAATGTTATGAAGAGTGATCAGATGAATTGCAATGAATTGCAAAGTCCCTCTTTGCCATGAAAATGAATTTAATCCCCCAAAAAACATTTCCACTGCATTTCAGCCCTGCCACAAAAGGACCAGGTGACATCATGTCAGTGATTCTCTCGTTAACACAGTGTTGACAGTGTTGACGAGGACAAGGCTGGAGATCACTCTGTCATGCTGATTGAGTTAGAATAACAGACTGGAAGCTTTAAAAGGAGGGTGGTGCTTGAAATCATTGTTCTTCCTCTGTTAACCATGGTTACCTGCAAGGAAACACGTGCCGTCATCATTGCTTTGCACAAAAAGGCCTTCACAGGCAAGGATATTGCTGCTAGTAAGATTGCACCTAAATCAACCATTAATCGGATCATCAAGAACTTCAAGGAGAGAGGTTCAATTGTTGTGAAAAAGGCTTCAGGGCGCCCAAGAAAGTCCAGCAAGTGCCAGGACCGTCTCCTAAAGTTGATTCAGCTGCGGGATCGGGGCACCACCAGTGCAGAGCTTGCTCAGGAATGGCAGCAGGCAGGTGTGAGTGCATCTGCATGCACAGTGAGGCAAAGACTTTTGGACGATGGCCTGGTGTCAAGAAGGGCAGCGAGGAAGCCACATCAGGGACAGACTGATATTCAGCAAAAGGTACAGGGATTGGACTGCTGAGGACTAGGGTAAAGTCATTTTCTCTGATGAATCCCCTTTCCGATTGTTTGGGGCATCCGGAAAAAAGCTTGTCCGGAGAAGACAAGGTGAGCGCTACCATCAGTCCTGTATTATGCCAACAGTAAAGCATCCTGAGACCATTCATGTGTGGGGTTGCTTCTCAGCCAAGGGAGTGGGCTCACTCACAATTTTGCCTAAGAACACAGCCATGAATAAAGAATGGTACCAACACATCCTCCGAGAGCAACTTCTCCCAACCATCCAAGAACAGTTTGTTGACGAACAATGCCGTTTCCAGCATTATGGAGCACCTTGCCATAAGGCAAAAGTGATAACTAAGTGGCTCAGGGAACAAAACATCGAAATTTTGGGTCCATGGCCAGGAAACTCCACAGATCTTAATCCCATTGAGAACTTGTGGCCAATCCTGTGCATTGATTATGCAAGAATGGGCTGCCATCAGTCAGGATGTGGCCCAGAAGTTAATTGACAGCATGCCAGGGCGGATTGCAGAGGTCTTGAAAAAGAAGGGTCAACACTCCAAATATTGACTCTTTGCATAAACTTAATGTAATTGTCAATAAAAGCCTTTGACACTTATGGAATGCTTGTAATTATACTTCAGTATACCATAGTAACATCTGACAAAAAACACTGAAGCAGCAAACTTTGTGAAGACCAATACTTGTGTCATTCTCAAAAGATTTGACCACGACTGTACAAAAACAGTTACAAATAAAGCAAAAAAACACACACAATAGCACAATTGGTTAGGAGCCCGTAAAACGGCAGCCATCTCCTTAGGCGCCATTATCACATGCTTATCTGCCCTCTCATTGGCTGGAATGGTCCCACCAGATGTCGCCTGTCTTCAATCATTGATGATATGTATTTCCAATGTTAGAGCGGTCACACAGCTATCTTGTCAATATAGTAGATCATCTTTGTCCAGGCAGCCTTGAAACAACAGCCATTTTGTGAAACAGTACGAATATGGCTGTCATTTATTGCCTTTATCTTTCATGGCATCTCAAATCAAAACAAACGCACAGTGAACACACACACACACACACACATACACACACACACACAGTCTTGTACAGCTAATCTTGTGGGGACACACAATACAGTCCCATTCAAAATCCTATTTTCCCTAACCTCTAACCCTAAACCTAACCCTAACTCATACTCTTACCCTAAAACTAACCCTAACCTTAACCCAAAAACCTAACCTTAACCCTAACCCTAAACCTACCTCTTAACCCTAAAACTAACTCTAGCTCCTAACTCTAAACCTAATTCTAACACTAACATTAATTTTAACTTTAACCCTAAACCCCTCGAAATAGCATTTTACCTTGTGGGGACAAACAAAATGTCCCCAGTTGGTCAAATGTTTGTTTGTTTGTTTACTGTTCTTGTGAGGACTTCTGTTCCCCACAAGAATTGATAAACAAGTCCACACACACACACACACACACACACACGCACACATGCACACACACACGTACATACACACACACACACACACACACACATTCAATCTGTCCTTGCTCATCAATAAATCCACTGTAGATAAAACATCAACACCCAACCACTGTGATTGAAAATATCATATATTTATTATTTTCTTGTGTTTGAATACATAATTAGACATGTATTTAATGTACATGTATATTATTTTCGTAGAAATAGTATAACTTCATGCTAGCCCTCATGAAAGTTTTCGAGTTATGAACATCAAAATGCTTCAACACAGACTTGTTTTACATAAAACATTAACTCTTTGTTCGATGGGAATCCATGCTTCCCCAATGGCCCCTGGTCAAAAGTAGTGTACTATATAGTGAACATGGTGCCATTGGGGACGTTAGCTTGGTTACTTGTTTACTGTAGTACAAATATATAAGTAAATATAGTCATATCTTGCGTGTTTATATATAGGGTTATTTTAGTGTACTTGAATCGTCAGATCCAAGCCCATCTATAGTCTATAGTCCTGTAAATAGATAGGTACAGTATAATCTGGTAGTGGATGGGTTAAGCCTCTCTCTCTCTCTCTCTCTCTCTCTCTCTCTCTCTCTCTCTCTCTCTCTCTTTGTCTCCCTCTCTCTCTCTCTCTCTCTCTCTCTGTCTCCCTCTCTCTCTCTCTCCCTCTCTGTCTCCCTCTCTCTCTGTCTCCCTCTCTGTCTCCCTCTCTCTCTCTCTCTCTCTCTCTCTCGCTCTCTAGGAGGAGGAACCCTACTTTCCTACCTCACTGAAGGAGGAACCCTACACTCATTCCTCACTAAAGGAGGAACCCTACACTCCTTCCTCACTAAAGGAGGAACCCTACATTCCTTCCTCACTGAAGGAGGAACCCTACATTCCTTCCTCACTAAAGGAGGAACCCTACATTCCTTCCTCACTGAAGGAGGAACCCTACATTCCTTCCTCACTGAAGGAGGAACCCTACATTCCTTCCTCACTGAAGGAGGAACCCTACATTCCTTCCTCACTGAAGGAGGAACCCTACATTCCTTCCTCACTGAAGGAGGAACCCTACACTCCTTCCTCACTGAAGGAGGAACCCTACACTCCTTCCTCACTGAAGGAGGAACCCTACACTCCTTCCTCACTAAAGGAGGAACCCTACATTCCTTCCTCACTGAAGGAGGAACCCTACATTCCTTCCTCACTGAAGGAGGAACCCTACATTCCTTCCTCACTAAAGGAGGAACATTCCTTCCTCACTGAAGGAGGAACCCTACATTCCTTCCTCACTAAAGGGCCAATCCTTACTCCCTGTTAGAGATACATTTTCACTTCATATTGATGTCAACGGGAGACTCAGTGAAAACGTGACTTAGAGGATTCACCTCTGACTCCTCCACATGCACTCCAAACATTATATTAAAATTGTACACTGCATTCTAGACTGTGACGGCAAAAAATGTATTAAACAAGCTCTCTGTCATTCAGTGAATGTTTTACTGTCGAAGGGATTTCAGGAAGGGGTGAGGAAAGGTACGAATGGATGACAGAAAGGTTGTCTGTGTAACCATTCAGGGCTTAAACTGACAATCACTCACAGATAAGTGTTTTAGGTAAACAAGGTTTGTGTGTGATTGTGTGTGTGACTAGCTGGCTGGCTAGCTTTCTTAGGTCAGATGGTATTTATCTGTGTAATGGCTGGGGGTAATGTAGCAGAACATTGCTTGGAAATATTGTGGCTTCTTCAAGTCATAATGCATATATTGCCACTGTTGAATAGGCCTCTCGCTCGCTCTCTCTCTTTTCAGGCATCATTCTCCCTCCATCTAACCATCTCTCCTTTCCTCTTTCTCTTGTATCGCTTTAGCTCTAGTTTGCTCAAACAGAATAGTGTTGATGTGGAAGCAGGAGAGCGACAGAACAGGAGAGAACTGATGAGAAACAGAAGGGGAAAATAAACAGTAGAGGAAAATAGAGGATTGTGTGAGAAACCATCGGTAGCCTTGTTGCTTTCTCACTCCCACCCCCCACCCTCGCCTCTCTCCCCATCACCTCCTCCCTCTCCCTCCTCCACCTGGATCTTACATAAGACGCCCAAGACAAAGTATCGATGGTCTATTTCTCTACCTCCTCTTCCCTCCTTCTTTCTACTCTCTCTCTGTCTCATCCTCCTCTCTGCCAGCTTTACGACTAATTAGCCGTCTTTTAAAGTAGAGTTATACTGTCTCTGCCAGAGAGGGAGGACGAGAGGATGGAGGGATGAATGGAGAGCAGAGGAGGATGATAAACGAGAGAGAGGGAGAGAGGGGAGACCGAGAGGGAGAGAGGGGAGAGGATGATAAACGAGTGTGCAGGACCTGGTGGAGGAGAGAGAGAGAGAGAGAGAGAGAGAGAGAGAGAGAGAGAGAGAGAGAGAGAGAGAGAGAGAGAGAGAGAGAGAGAGAGAGAGAGAGAGAGAGAGAGAGAGAGAGAGAGAGAGAGAGAGAGAGAGAGAGAGAGAGAGAGAGAGAGAGAGAGAGAGAGAGAGAGAGAGAGAGAGAGAGAGAGAGAGAGAGAGAGAGAGAGAGAGAGAGAGAGAGAGAGAGAGAGAGAGAGAGAGAGAGAGAGAGAGAGAGAGAGAGAGAGAGAGAACATGGGAAAGATAGATGGATGGAAAGCTGAGACAAGCTGAACGAAAGAATAGAAGGAGAAAATAGAGGGAGAGAGAGATGGAAAGGGATGTGTGGGTGTTGGGTTGAGGGTTCAGCACGTTAGCTGAATGGATGATGGAGATGGGAAAGTAATGGCCGTCTCTCTGACACACTGGGTCTTTAACAGCTCTCTGAGATGTGTCCTACTCTCTACACTGCTCAGAGAGAGGTAGAGAGAGAGAGAGAGAGTGTGTGTGTGTCACTCCCCTGCTGTTCTCGCTCTGTGTGTGTGTGTGTGTGTGTGTGTGCGTCTTCCTGTGTGTGTGAGCATGTGTGTCTGTGTGCGTGTGTGTTCCTCGCCCTCTGCTCTGATTAAGGCGCATATTGATCCGGGAGCCGATCAGACTGATCCCTTTAAACCCCTGCCTTTAAAGAGGTACATACTTCACTCTAGCAATACTATCTGTCAGGTACAATACTTCACTCCAATAGTATCTGTCAGATACAATACTTCACTCTAGCAATACTATCTGTCAGGTACAATACTTCACTCCAATAGTATCTGTCAGATACAATACTTCACTCTAGCAATACTATCTGTCAGATACAATACTTCACTCCAATACTATCTGTCAGATACAATACTTCACTCTAGCAATACTAACTGTCAGATACAATACTTCACTCCAATAGTATCTGTCAGATACAATACTTCACTCTAGCAATACTAACTGTCAGATACAATACTTCACTCTAGCAATACTATCTGTCAGATACAATAATTCACTCTAGCAATACTATCTGTCAGATACAATACTTCACTCCAATAGTATCTGTCAGATACAATACTTCACTCCAATACTATCTGTCAGATACAATACTTCACTCCAATACTATCTGTCAGATACAATACTTCACTCCAATACTATCTGTCAGGTACAATACTTCACTCCAATAGTATCTGTCAGATACAATACTTCACTCCAATAGTATCTGTCAGATACAATACTTCACTCCAATAGTATCTGTCAGATACAATACTTCACTCCAATACTATCTGTCAGGTACAATACTTCACTCCAATAGTATCTGTCAGATACAATACTTCACTCCAATAGTATCTGTCAGGTACAATACTTCACTCCAACAATACTATCTGTCTGATGTTTTCATAACTCTTGAGTCCATATATTCCACATCTGTTGGGTAGAGAAATCAATTAATGAAAAAGACCGGGCCAGAATGGCGTCGCACGATGGGCCCTGGTCAAAAGTAGTGCACTACATAGGGGATAGGGGGCCATTTGGGATGCAGTCTGGGTCTGAGCAGTATCCAGCCGGTCTTCTCTCTGGCTCTGCTACGAGCTGTCAAAAAAACTGTGTCAGATTTTATCCTTCACAATGGATACTGCAGGAGGACATACACTAACAAGGGCAACACGGTTTCATCCCAGGGAGAGAGAGAGAGAAGGAGGGGAAGTCATTTTCCTCCTGAGACAGAGGTTAGGAGGAGCTCTAAAACAAAGTCATATTCCTGTCCACAATAGGACTTAATAATGATAATAATAATAATGGTTATTATAGTGGTGATGATTATAAGAGGACAAAAGCTTGCAAGTATTGTACACTGTACAGCTATGTGTTTAGAGACAGTGATCTGGAGAGAGGGGAAGAGAGAGAGAGATGGAGAGAGAGAGAGTATGATCTCTGGAGAGAGGGGGAGAGAGAGAGAGAGAGAGAGCAGGAGAGAGTGGGGAGAGAGAGAGGGGGAGAGATTGCAACAAACACCATTGTAAATACAACCCATATTTATGTTTATTTATTTTCCCTTTTGTACTTTAACTATTTGCACATCGTTATAACACTGTATATAGACATAATATTGTAGAGAAACAATCACTAGCCCCTTCCCCCTTAGACATCTGTTGCAATCTGAAATGATTTGATAGGTTTAAGCAATATGATAAATAACTTCACCTTGCCCTGTGATAGGCTAGCTAGAACTTTCAGCATATTGATCAAACCGTCTGGGATCAGGTCCCCCCGTGTCCATGTAACCTTGTGTGTATTATGATCTGAAAGGCACAACTGATCTTTGTTCAGAACTCCTATTCTGAGACACTTTCTGAATCCAGGCCCAGATCTCCACCTGTCCAGGGGGGGTAGATGGTAGTAGCGAGGAGTTGTTTCTAGACGGGGCTTTAGTGTTGAGGTGTACTCCTCTGCTCCGGAGGTTAAGTTTCCACTAGGTACTGATCTAGGATCAGCTTCCTCTCCCCCCCCAATCCTAACCTTAACCATTAGTGGGGGGAAATCCAAAACTGACCCAGGATCAGATCAGCGTATATAGGGGCAACTTCACCCTACACCTCTTCAGTCTCCCCACTCTGGACGATGGGTGGTTGTGGTCCATTGTGGGCTGGGTTCCCTGGGTGGGCTGTGCTGTAGTCTCTGAGGTGCTGATTGGTGGAGGAGATGGTGTCAGGGGTCTTAGCTCGGAGCTGGAGAGCTCATCATCATCGTAGTGGTGATCGTCATGTTGCAGATACAAGGACACGCACACTTCAGGAGAAGTATGGAGAATCAGGACGCAGCCCTAGGTATGAGGGTTCTGGTTGGCTGTGTAGCCTCACCTGTCCTGAGAAATAGGATTGGAGGTTATTGCCATATAGGTGAGTGGCCAGTGGGGGCTGGTTTCAGACATTGCTGCGCAGTAGCCCCCCCTGTGGGTGCTCGGGCGTACTGCACTCTGACGAAGTCTTGGCTTTGTCCTTGTTGTTGTTGGGCTCGTTATCTTTGATGATGTCATACTGACGACAGAACAGGAGGATCACACCTGAGAGGGAGGGAGTGAGAGAGAGAGTGAGAGAGAAGGAGGGAGGGAGGGAGGGAGGGAGGGAAAAGAGAAAGATGTTATGTTAGGCTCCTTAATTTCACTGTCTTTGAAATGTCTCTGATTGTTTTTTTTGTTTTTTCACACCCAAAAGAGAGAGAGGGAGAAAGACAGACAGACAGAGAGACAGACAGACAAAGAGAGAGAGAGAGACAGAGAGAAAGAGAGAGAGAGAGAGACAGACACATAGAGAGAGAGAGAGAGAGAGAGAGAGAGAGAGAGAGAGAGAGAGAGAGAGAGAGAGAGAGAGAGAGAGAGAGAGAGAGAGAGAGAGAGAGAGAGAGAGAGAGAGAGAGAGAGAGAGAGAGAGAGAGAGAGAGAGAGAGAGAGAGAGAGAGAGAGAGAGAGAGAGAGAGAGAGAGAGAGAGAGAGAGAGAGAGAGAGAGAGAGAGAGAGAGAGAGAGAGAGAGAGAGAGAGAGAGAGGGGAAACCCCTCTCCTCTCCGCTATTCTCTCAGTCCTACTATAGCTGTTGAGAGCTGCTGTCTGTTTGTCTGTCTGTCTGCCTGCCTGTCTGTCTGTCTGTTTGCCTGTCTGTCTGCCAGCCTGTCTGTTTGCCTGTCTGCCTGCCTGATTGTCTGCCTGTCTGCAATCTGTTTTTGCCACCATCTACCAGTGCTCATCTCCACAACAACAAAGCATGACGGGGAATCTGTCTGGGATTACCATCGCCCCATAGGTCCAATTAAAAAACCAAGACAACTCTCTCGCTCTGTCAGTTTTCCCCCCTCCCTTCCTATTTCTTGTTCTCCTCATATTCCATGTCTCTCTCTCTTTACCTCTCCCTCTTCCATTTCTCCCTCTAACATTCTGTTGGCTCCCCCTCTCCCCCTCTCTCCCTTTCTCTCTTGTTTTACCACCACTCTTTTTTTCCTCTGTCTTCCATCTCTTTCTTTACCTCTCTCTTACTCTCTCTCTCTCTCTCTCCCCTCTTCCTTCCTCTCTCGTTCTTGCTCTCTCTTTCTCTTTCCACCGATCTTTTTCCTTCCTCTTTCATCTTTCTAATTTTATCTAGCTGGGTAATTGTGGACGCTAGACTGTGTGCATTCATAGCAGAGTGTGTAGATGAAACTGAGGGGTTCACTACAAAGCAGGATCAAGGAGTTAGTCAGCTAACCAGTCTAAATATTATCTTATGATAATAATGATGATAATGATTTTCTAGAAAGATAAGCTGGAAAAGGGCATGGTCGAATTTATTCAACAAACGTAAACGCATACGATATCTAAGTGTAGCTTTTTTAATGAATCAGAAAATCAATAGTTATTTCTGGTTGCTTTTCAAAGTCAGCTGGCTAAGTCATTGATCCTGCTTTTTTAGTATACCTCTGGTGCTTGTGACTAGTCTAGGATAAAATGAAATCAACAACAAAGTGCAATATGTGTGTTAACATTGTGTTATGGTTGTGTTAACGTTGTGTTTTGGTTGTGTTATGGTTGTGTTAACGTTGTGTTATGGTTGTGTTATGGTTGTGTTAACGTTGTGTTATGGTTGTGTTAACGTTGTGTTATGGTTGTGTTAACGTTGTGTTATGGTTCTGTTACACTTATGTTTGAAGTTGTAGTCATGGTTGTATAAGGTTCTCTTCCAGCCCACATGACACATGAATGTGGTTGTGTTGCATTGTGGTTGTGTTATGGTTTTGTTGTGATGTGATGCGGTTGCGTAATGGTTGTGGTTGTGTTGTGGTTGTGTTGCAGTTGAGTTACCTGCCCACATGACGAGCACCACTACGATGATGATGAGCTCTCCAACTCTGAGCTGAACTGCCTGCTCCATCTCCTCCCTGTTCACCTCATCTGGAGAGAGGAAACACTGTTATAATGTAGGTACTGTAGAAACACACACACACACACACACACACACTGACACACGCAGGTAGGCACACACACACACACACACACACACACACACACACACACACAGACAGACAGACACACGCAGACACACACACACACACACACACACACACACACACACACACACAGACAGACACACGCAGGTAGGCAGACACACAGACACAGGTAGGCACACACACACAGACACACACACACACACACACACACAGGCAGACACACACACACACACAAACACACACACACAGACACACACATATTGGAAATGAGAAGTTGTAGTCCTAGCAACCAGGCCAAATCAAACTGGTTTTTGGAAGAGCTGTGAGTCATCCTCAAACCCCTCCAGCAGCCTTTTGAAGCCTGCTACTCTGTTTCCCCACAGCCATGTCCTGACCTGGGCTAATTAACCTGTCGTTAGGATGAGCCTGCTACTCTGTTTCCCCACAGCCATGTCCTGACCTGGGCTAATTAACCTGTCGTTAGGATGAGCCTGCTACTCTGTTTCCCCACAGCCATGTCCTGACCTGGGCTAATTAACCTGTCGTTAGGATGAGCCTGCTACTCTGTTTCCCCACAGCCATGTCCTGACCTGGGCTAATTAACCTGTCGTTAGGATGAGCCTGCTACTCTGTTTCCCCACAGCCATGTCCTGACCTGGGCTAATTAACCTGTCGTTAGGATGAGCCTGCTACTCTGTTTCCCCACAGCCATGTCCTGACCTGGGCTAATTAACCTGTCGTTAGGATGAGCCTGCTACTCTGTTTCCCCACAGCCATGTCCTGACCTGGGCTAATTAACCTGTCGTTAGGATGAGCCTGCTACTCTGTTTCCCCACAGCCATGTCCTGACCTGGGCTAATTAACCTGTCGTTAGGATGAGCCTGCTACTCTGTTTCCCCCACAGCCATGTCCTGACCTGGGCTAATTAACCTGTCGTTAGGATGAGCCTGCTACTCTGTTTCCCCACAGCCATGTCCTGACCTGGGCTAATTAACCTGTCGTTAGGATGAGCCTGCTACTCTGTTTCCCCACAGCCATGTCCTGACCTGGGCTAATTAACCTGTCGTTAGGATGAGCCTGCTACTCTGTTTCCCCACAGCCATGTCCTGACCTGGGCTAATTAACCTGTCGTTAGGATGAGCCTGCTACTCTGTTTCCCCCACAGCCATGTCCTGACCTGGGCTAATTAACCTGTCGTTAGGATGAGCCTGCTACTCTGTTTCCCCACAGCCATGTCCTGACCTGGGCTAATTAACCTGTCGTTAGGATGAGCCTGCTACTCTGTTTCCCCACAGCCATGTCCTGACCTGGGCTAATTAACCTGTCGTTAGGATGAGCCTGCTACTCTGTTTCCCCACAGCCATGTCCTGACCTGGGCTAATTAACCTGTCGTTAGGATGAGCCTGCTACTCTGTTTCCCCACAGCCATGTCCTGACCTGGGCTAATTAACCTGTCGTTAGGATGAGCCTGCTACTCTGTTTCCCCACAGCCATGTCCTGACCTGGGCTAATTAACCTGTCGTTAGGATGAGCCTGCTACTCTGTTTCCCCACAGCCATGTCCTGACCTGGGCTAATTAACCTGTCGTTAGGATGAGCCTGCTACTCTGTTTCCCCACAGCCATGTCCTGACCTGGGCTAATTAACCTGTCGTTAGGATGAGCCTGCTACTCTGTTTCCCCACAGCCATGTCCTGACCTGGGCTAATTAACCTGTCGTTAGGATGAGCCTGCTACTCTGTTTCCCCACAGCCATGTCCTGACCTGGGCTAATTAACCTGTCGTTAGGATGAGCCTGCTACTCTGTTTCCCCACAGCCATGTCCTGACCTGGGCTAATTAACCTGTCGTTAGGATGAGCCTGCTACTCTGTTTCCCCACAGCCATGTCCTGACCTGGGCTAATTAACCTGTCGTTAGGATGAGCCTGCTACTCTGTTTCCCCACAGCCATGTCCTGACCTGGGCTAATTAACCTGTCGTTAGGATGAGCCTGCTACTCTGTTTCCCCACAGCCATGTCCTGACCTGGGCTAATTAACCTGTCGTTAGGATGAGCCTGCTACTCTGTTTCCCCACAGCCATGTCCTGACCTGGGCTAATTAACCTGTCGTTAGGATGAGCCTGCTACTCTGTTTCCCCACAGCCATGTCCTGACCTGGGCTAATTAACCTGTCGTTAGGATGAGCCTGCTACTCTGTTTCCCCACAGCCATGTCCTGACCTGGGCTAATTAACCTGTCGTTAGGATGAGCCTGCTACTCTGTTTCCCCACAGCCATGTCCTGACCTGGGCTAATTAACCTGTCGTTAGGATGAGCCTGCTACTCTGTTTCCCCCACAGCCATGTCCTGACCTGGGCTAATTAACCTGTCGTTAGGATGAGCCTGCTACTCTGTTTCCCCACAGCCATGTCCTGACCTGGGCTAATTAACCTGTCGTTAGGATGAGCCTGCTACTCTGTTTCCCCACAGCCATGTCCTGACCTGGGCTAATTAACCTGTCGTTAGGATGAGCCTGCTACTCTGTTTCCCCACAGCCATGTCCTGACCTGGGCTAATTAACCTGTCGTTAGGATGAGCCTGCTACTCTGTTTCCCCACAGCCATGTCCTGACCTGGGCTAATTAACCTGTCGTTAGGATGAGCCTGCTACTCTGTTTCCCCACAGCCATGTCCTGACCTGGGCTAATTAACCTGTCGTTAGGATGAGCCTGCTACTCTGTTTCCCCACAGCCATGTCCTGACCTGGGCTAATTAACCTGTCGTTAGGATGAGCCTGTGATGATACCTCTGAGGAGAGAGAGAGAGCGGCTTGGTTCCAAACTGAAATGTCTCTGCTCCATTCCCTGCTCTTACCATGACCATTTGGTGACATCTATCCAGTCCTTTCACATCTGCAAACGCCAAAGGATGAAATGTCTAGGGCTGAAATGAGATGGGAGCAAACCTGAGTCTCAAACATGAGTCATGATTGATGAGGGAAAGTTCAGAGCCTTGTCAGTCAGAGGAGCCTCCCTGTGTCAGAGCCTCCTGAGTTAAGTACATTCAAAAGGGTGAGAGCCCATCAAAGACCTGGTATTAAGTACCCTTAGATATGCCCCTGAAGGGCACTTTAAAGAGTGAGTGAGAGTTGGATTTCAGCAGACAGATGGCAGACTAAATGTTGCTAGATACCCAGAGTCCCTGTGGTCATCAGTAGACAGACACACTGACTACTGCAGGAGCTGAGAGAGAGAGAGAGCGAGAGAGCGAGAGAGAGAGAGAGAGAGAGAGAGAGAGAGAGAGAGAGAGAGAGAGAGAGAGAGAGAGAGAGAGAGAGAGAGAGAGAGAGAGAGAGAGAGAGAGAGAGAGAGAGAGAGAGAGAGAGAGAGAGAGAGAGAGAGAGAGAGAGAGAGAGAGAGAGAGAGAGAGAGAGAGAGAGAGAGAGAGAGAGAGAGAGAGAGAGAGAGAGAGAGAGAGAGAGAGAGAGAGAGAGAGAGAGAGAGAGAGAGAGAGAGAGAGAGAGAGAGAGAGAGAGAGAGAGAGAGAGAGAGAGAGAGAGAGAGAGAGAGAGAGAGAGAGAGAGAGAGAGAGAGAGAGAGAGAGAGAGAGAGAGAGAGAGAGAGAGAGAGAGAGAGAGAGAGAGAGAGAGAGAGAGAGAGAGAGAGAGAGAGAGAGAGAGAGAGAGAGAGAGAGAGAGAGAGAGAGAGAGAGAGAGAGAGAGAGAGAGAGAGAGAGAGAGAGAGAGAGAGAGAGAGAGAGAGAGAGAGAGAGAGAGAGAGAGAAACGGGAACCGGGAACCAGAATAGGACAATCCTTAACGTTTTCCCAACATCTCTTGTGTAATCTGTTTCTCTCTGTGTGTATCTGGGTCGCTGAGAGAGGAGATGGTGAAACTGGAAGTGTTACGAGTTGCTCTAGTTAACAGCTATAGCTTTACAAATGGGAATGACATTGTTGGGTGGGCTGACAAAGACAGCCAGGCGTTGCTGCTCTGTATTAAAACGGTACAATAGCCATGAATTTTAATGGGACATTTTTGGAGGCGCTGGAACTCCATTGTGAGAAAACATGAGCTCCCGGCTGGGGTTTTTCAGTCCTCATTAAAAAAATAACATATTGTGTGTGTGTTTGAAAGAAAAAGAGAGAGTGCTTTTTTGTGAGTGTGTTGTGTGTGCGTGTGCGTGTGTGTGTGTGCGTGCGTGTGTTGTTTTATGTGTGTGTGTGTTACCTACCTGGGCCCGTGGAGGCCAGTTTCTCAGACTCTCTGGGAGTTCTGAAGCTGACCGGGTCGCTGGGAGGACTACTACCTCCCATGCTGATGCTCTGGACATGGACAATGTACTCCGTGTCCTCCTCCAAGTCCCACAGTGCACAGGAGCGCGTGGTCGTGTTCACTTCCTGGATGTACCGCAGCATGCGCACATCCTTCTTCTGTAACCAACGACAACAGGAGGTGTTAAGGTTAGGGCCATAACACAAGGATACAGACCAGATACGTATCAGATATCTAGCCTGCCCTAGCCCACTGCCCTAGCCCACTGTATAGGTCCACTGAGACAAAGCCCACTGCCCTAGCCCACTGCCCTAGCCCACTGCCCTAGCTCACTGCCCTAGCTCACTGCCCTAGCCCACTGCCCTAGCCCACTGCCCTAGCTCACTGCCCTAGCCCACTGCCCTAGCTCACTGCCCTAGCCCACTGTATAGGTCCACTGAGACAAAGCACACTGCCCTAGCTCACTGCCCTAGCCCACTGCCCTAGCCCACTGCCCTAGCCCACTGCCCTAGCCCACTGTATAGGTCCACTGAGACAAAGCACACTGCCCTAGCCCACTGCCCTAGCTCACTGCCCTAGCCCACTGCCCTAGCCCACTGCCCTAGCCCACTGTATAGGTCCACTGAGACAAAGCCCACTGCCCTAGCTCACTGCCCTAGCCCACTGTATAGGTCCACTGAGACAAAGCACACTGCCCTAGCTCACTGCCCTAGCCCACTGCCCTAGCCCACTGCCCTAGCCCACTGCCCTAGCCCACTGTATAGGTCCACTGAGACAAAGCACACTGCCCTAGCCCACTGCCCTAGCCCACTGCCCTAGCTCACTGCCCTAGCCCACTGTATAGGTCCACTGAGACAAAGCACACTGCCCTAGCCCACTGCCCTAGCCCACTGCCCTAGCCCACTACATTGGTCCACTGAGACAAAGCCCACAAAGCTGAGGCAATAGGTCTGGGAGCAAACGTGAGTTTTCTGGGTCTCATATTCAGACAAGGTCACAAATTGCACAATTGTAGTTCAACTAACCAATTCCCTGACTTAACCCTACACACAAACACACACTCACAGACGTGCACTCACAGACAGACACACACACACACCCTCCCTACCTGTTGTGTGATGGCGAATCCGATGACAGGATCTCCTTCCAGTATCTCCCATGTGACTATGGCTGTGTTCGCCTCCAGCTCTCTGATCGTCACATTGACAGGAGCCGACAGAGCAGAGTCTACACACACACACACACGCGCACGCACGCACGCACACACACACACACGCGCACGCACGCACACACACACGCGCACGCACGGGCGCACACAGAGACACACACGGGCGCACACAGAGACACACACAGGCGCACACACACACACCACAGGAGAGGTGAGAAAGTGTCTAGATAGAAACAGACACACACACAACACACACACACACACACAACACACGGACACCTCAGGAGAGGTGAGAAAGTGTCTACCACACACTGAGAGACACTGACAGAGCCAACAGGACAGAAGGTGAGAAGGGTCATATGTGTCTTTACTTCGCATCGCAGTGCTAGCTGTGCCACTAGAGATCCTGGTTCGAATGCAGGCTCTGTCGTAGCCGGCCGGGAGACCCATGGGGTGGCACACAATTGGCCCAGCATCGTCCAGGGTAGGGGAGGGAATGGCCGGCAGGGATGAAGCTCAGTTGGTAGAGCATGGTGTTTGCAACGCCAGGGTTGTGGGTTCGATTCCCACGGGGGGCCAGTATGAAAAAATAAAAAATTGATGTATGCACTCACTAACTGTAAGTCGCTCTGGATAAGAGTGTCTGTTAAATGACTAAAATGTAATATTTGACTGTTGTCTGAGAATAGAGGGAAAACTGAATTATATATTTGACTGTTGTCTGAGAATAGAGGGAAAACTGAATTATATATTTGACTGTTGTCTGAGAATAGAGGGAAAACTGAATTATATATTTGACTGTTGTCTGAGAATAGAGGGAAAACTGAATTATATATTTTACTGTTGTCTGAGAATAGAGGGAAAACTGAATTATATATTTTACTGTTGTCTGAGAATAGAAGGAAAACTGAATTATATATTTCTGCACTTTCTCCCTCTCTCATTATGGGGGTGAGACACACACACAAGCTCTCTCTCTCTCTCTCTCCTCCCTCCCTCTCTCTCTCTCTCTCTCTCTCTCTCTCTCTCTCTCTCTCTCTCTCTCTCTCTCTCTCTCTCTCTCTCTCTCTCTCTCTCTCTCTCTCTCTCTCTCTCTCTCTCTCTCCTCTCTCAATTCAATTCAATTTAAGGGCTTTATTGGCATGGGAAACGTATGTTAACATTGCCAAAGGAAGTGAAGTAGATAGTAAACAAAAGTGAAATAAACAATAAATATTAACAGTAAACATTACACTCAGAAGTTCCAAAAGAATAAAGACATTTCAAATGTCATATTATGTATATATACACTGTTGTAACAATGAGCAAATAGTTAAAGTACAAATGGGAAAATAAATAAACATAAATATGGGTTGTATTTACAATGGTGTTTGTTCTTCACTGGTTGCCCTTTTCTTGTGGCAACAGGTCACAAATCTTGCAGCTGTGATGGCACACTGTGGTTTTTCACCCAGTAGATAAGGGAGTTTATCAAAATTGGGTTTGTTTTTTAATTCTTTGTGGATCTCTGTAATCTGAGGCAAATATGTGTCTCTAATATGGTCATACATTTGGCAGGAGGTTAGGAAGTGCAGCTCAGTTTCCACCTCATTTTGTGGGCAGTGTGCACATAGCCTGTCTTCTCTTGAGAGCCAGGTCTGCCTACGGCGGCCTTTCTCAATAGCAAGGCTATGCTCACTGAGTCTGTACATAGTCAAAGCTTTCCTTAAGTTTGGGTCAGTCACAGTGGTCAGGTATTCTGCCACTGTGTACTCTCTGTTTAGGGACAAATAGCAGGTTTGGGAATCGCTTCCTTTTAAGTGGTTGTAGAATTTAACGTCTATTTTCTGGATTTTGATCATTAGCGGGTATCTGCCTAATTCTGCTCTGCATGCATTATTTTGTGTTTTTCGTTGTACACTGAGGATATTTTTGCAGAATTCTGCATGCAGAGTCTCAATTTGGTGTTTGTCCCATTTTGTGCATTCTTGGTTGGTGAGCGGACCCCAGACCTCAGAACCATAAAGGGCAATGGGTTCTATAACTGATTCAAGTATTTTTAGCCAGATCCTAATTGGTATGTCAAATGTTATGTTCCTTTTCATGGCATAAAAGGCCCTTCTTACCATGTCTCTCAGATCGTTCACAGCTTTGTGGAAGTTACCTGTGGTGCTGATGTTTAGGCCGAGGTATGTATAGTTCTCTCCTCTCTCTCATCTCTCTCTCTCTCTCTCTCTCTCTCTCTCTCTCTCTCTCTCTCTCTCTCTCTCTCTCTCTCTCTCTCTCTCTCTCTCTCTCTCTCTCTCTCTCTCTCTCTCTCTCTCTCTCTCTCTCTCTCTCTCTCTCTCTCCTCTCTCTCCTCTCTCAATTCAATTCAATTTAAGGGCTTTATTGGCATGGGAAACGTATGTTAACATTGCCAAAGGAAGTGAAGTAGATAGTAAACAAAAGTGAAATAAACAATAAATATTAACAGTAAACATTACACTCAGAAGTTCCAAAAGAATAAAGACATTTCAAATGTCATATTATGTATATATACACTGTTGTAACAATGAGCAAATAGTTAAAGTACAAATGGGAAAATAAATAAACATAAATATGGGTTGTATTTACAATGGTGTTTGTTCTTCACTGGTTGCCCTTTTCTTGTGGCAACAGGTCACAAATCTTGCAGCTGTGATGGCACACTGTGGTTTTTCACCCAGTAGATAAGGGAGTTTATCAAAATTGGGTTTGTTTTTTAATTCTTTGTGGATCTCTGTAATCTGAGGCAAATATGTGTCTCTAATATGGTCATACATTTGGCAGGAGGTTAGGAAGTGCAGCTCAGTTTCCACCTCATTTTGTGGGCAGTGTGCACATAGCCTGTCTTCTCTTGAGAGCCAGGTCTGCCTACGGCGGCCTTTCTCAATAGCAAGGCTATGCTCACTGAGTCTGTACATAGTCAAAGCTTTCCTTAAGTTTGGGTCAGTCACAGTGGTCAGGTATTCTGCCACTGTGTACTCTCTGTTTAGGGACAAATAGCAGGTTTGGGAATCGCTTCCTTTTAAGTGGTTGTAGAATTTAACGTCTATTTTCTGGATTTTGATCATTAGCGGGTATCTGCCTAATTCTGCTCTGCATGCATTATTTTGTGTTTTTCGTTGTACACTGAGGATATTTTTGCAGAATTCTGCATGCAGAGTCTCAATTTGGTGTTTGTCCCATTTTGTGCATTCTTGGTTGGTGAGCGGACCCCAGACCTCAGAACCATAAAGGGCAATGGGTTCTATAACTGATTCAAGTATTTTTAGCCAGATCCTAATTGGTATGTCAAATGTTATGTTCCTTTTCATGGCATAAAAGGCCCTTCTTACCATGTCTCTCAGATCGTTCACAGCTTTGTGGAAGTTACCTGTGGTGCTGATGTTTAGGCCGAGGTATGTATAGTTCTCTCCTCTCTCTCGTCTCTCTCTCTCGTCTCTCTCTCTCTCTCTCTCTCTCTCTCTCTCTCTCTCTCTCTCTCTCTCTCTCTCTCTCTCTCTCTCTCTCTCTCTCTCTCTCTCTCTCTCCATCTCTCTCTCGCTCTCTCGCTCAGTCTCTCTCTCCTCTCTCTCTCTCTCTCTTGCTCTTCTCGCTCTCCTCTCTCTCCTTTTACTTTCTTTCTTTCTTTCTTTCTTTCTTTCTTTCTCTCTTTCTTTCTTTCTTTATTTCTTTCTCTCTCTCTCTCTCTCTCTCTCTCTCTCTCTCTCTCTCTCTCTCTCTCTCTCTTTTGCTCTCTTGCGCTCCTCTCTCTCCTCTCTCTCTCATGCACACACACACAAGCACACACAATCAAACACAAACACACACGCATGCACACACAGACACACACACACACAAACACACACAAACACTCATTCACATGGACCGATTATCTTGGGTGACACACATTATCCCATCCTGCTTTCACATTATCAGACATTATCCCGTTATGCTTTCACATGATCAGACGTTATCCCATTCTGCTTTCACATGATCAGACATTATCCCATTCTGCTTTCACATGATCAGATATTCTCTGATCGTCCCTCTCCACCCACACACACTCTTTCTCTCTCACTAATACACACAGCTCTAGTGAAGAGTGCGGTGAGTCATGGTAGTGTGTGTGTGTGTGTGTGTGTGTGTGTGTGTGTGTGTGTGTGTCGTGGCCTTGCTTCTCTCTGTCAGTGAGCATGAGGAGTGAGAGCTGGGACCCAACCAAGGCTTGTGATTGGAGGGCAAAGCGTTCCGTTACCCATAAGCCTCAGCTCTATGATTAAATAACCAAGGCTGGACCACAGACCCATTCAGACTTTGGGTTTCTACTGCGCACACACACACACACACACACACAGACACAGACACACACACACACACACACACACACAAACCTTCAGACCTTTGCTGCCTACTTTGGAACTAAACTATTAGTATTCACACACAGTCACACACCCTCCTTGGCCTGCGTGTTGACGTTAGCAGGTTGTTTGAGATTGTGTGAATGTTGGCTTCCATTCGATTCTATGTGATTTCTCTCACTGTTGGCTTCCATTCGATTCTATGTGATTTCTCTCACTGTTGGCTTCCTTTAGATTCTATGTGATTTCTCTCACTGTTGGCTTCCTTTAGATTCTATGTGATTTCTCTCACTGTTGGCTTCCTTTAGATTCTATGTGGTTTCTCTCACTGTTGATTAGAAACACAGAATACACCAGTGTCTCTACTGTCCCCCAGCGTGGCTTAATGACATTACATTCTAACACTGTGCAACTAGCACTTTGTCTTTGTCCCAAATGGCACCCTATACCCTACCTAGTGCTCTACTTTTGACCAGAGCCCATAGGGCAGGGTTCTTCAATTCCGGTCCTGGAGGGCCAAAACACTTCTGTTTTTTATTTCTACCTGGTAGTTAATTGCACTCACCTGGTGTCCCAGGTCTGAATTAGCCCCTGATTAGAAGGAGAGGATGAAAAACAGAGGTGTTTTCGGCCCTCCAGGACCGGAATTGAAGAACCCTGCCTGCCATAGGGTGTCCCATAGGGCCCATGCACTACATAGGGAATTATTAGGGTGCAATTTGGGATGCAGCCTGTTAGTTCTCTTGAGATGGCGTTAAAGTTCTGCTTTCCTCTCAATGCTGAGAGAGAGAGAGAGAGAGAGAGAGAGAGAGAGAGAGAGAGAGAGAGAGAGAGAGAGAGAGAGAGAGAGAGAGAGAGAGAGAGAGAGAGAGAGAGAGAGAGAGAGAGAGAGAGAGAGAGAGAGAGAGAGAGAGAGAGAGAGAGAGAGAGAGAGAGAGAGAGAGAGAGAGAGAGAGAGAGAGAGAGAGAGAGAGAGAGAGAGAGAGAGAGAGAGAGAGAGAGAGAGAGAGAGAGAGAGAGAGAGAGAGAGAGAGAGAGAGAGAGAGAGAGAGAGAGAGAGAGAGAGAGAGAGAGAGAGAGAGAGAGAGAGAGAGAGAGAGAGAGAGAGAGAGATCTGGTGTTCGCTCACCAACCAAGAATTCACAAAATGGGAAAAACACCAAATTGAGACTCTGCATGCAGAATTCTGCAAAAATATCCTATGTTACAACGTAAAACACCAAATAATGCACGCAGAGCAGAATTAGGCCGATACCTGCTAATTATCAAAATCAAGAAAAGAGCCGATAAATTCTACAACCACCTAAAAGGAAGCGATTCCCAAACCTTCCATAACAAAGCCACCTACAGAGAGATTAACTTGGAGAAGAGTCCCCTAAGTAAGCTGGTCCTGGGGCTCTGTTCACAAACACAAACAGACCCCACAGAGCCCCAGGACAGCAACACAATTAGACCCAACCAAATCATGAGAAAACAAAAAGATAATTACTTGACACATTGGAAAGAATTTACAGAAAAATAGAGCAAACTAGAATGCTATTTGTCCCTAAACAGAGAGTACACATTGGCAGAATACCTGACCATTGTGACTGACCCAAAATTAAGGAAATCTTTGACTATGTACAGACTCAGTGAGTATAGCCTTGCTATTGAGAAAGGCCACCATTGGCAGACATGGCTCTCAAGAGAAGACAGGCTATGTGCACACTGCCCACAAAATGAGGTAGAAACTGAGCTGCATTTCCTAACCTCCTGCCAAATGTATGACCATATTAGAGACACATATTTGCCTCAGATTACACAGACCCACAAAGAATTAGAAAACAAATCCAGTTTTGATAAACTCCCATATCTAGTGGGTGAAATACCACAGTGTGCCATCACAGCTGCAAGATTTGTGACCTGTTGCCACAAGAAAAGGGCAACCAGTGAAGAACAAACACCATTGTAAATACAACCCATATTTATGTTTATTTATTTTCCCATTTGTACTTTAACTATTTGCACATTGTTACAACACTGTATATATACATAATATGACATTTGATATGTCTTTATTCTTTTGAAACTTCTGAGTGTAATGTTTACTGTTAATATTTATTGTTTATTTCACTTTTGTTTACTATCTACTTCACTTGCTTTGGCAATGTTAACATATGTTTCCCATGCCAATAAAGCCCATTGATTTGAAATTGAATAGAGAGAGAGAGAGAGAGAGAGAGAGAGAGCCTTAGTGAACACAGCCTTGCCATTGGGTAGACAGGAACACATGGTGTCCCGTAGAGCAGTGAATGTACAAAATTCACAAAATTCCAATTGTATGGGACAATATACAAACGTTTTTGAGAAAAATTATTTGAAAGATACAATTTTTTTGAGTAAATGTATTTATTGGATTATTTTTTTATTTTGATTAGAGATGAAAAATGGGGTCCCCAGAAATTCTGGCGAACAAAATGAGATCCACAGAAATCCTGGCTGAAAGAATGGGGTCATCGCTGAAAATGTTTGAATAGCACTGCCTTAACAGAAATGCTGTGCAACCACTGCAGCACCACAGCAGAACCCGAGACAGACCTCCATTTCCCGACAAAATGTCAAAAATATAAAACAATTGGAAAGTGTCATTACACCAAATTTGAAACCCTTTCGCGAAATCAGATTTAGGGAATTCATTTATGGGGAATAAACTCTGTCTGAGACTCCCTGAGACCTAGAGATTCGTGTGTGTGTGTCTTTCTGAGCAAGCGAGGAGAAGATACTGTCCGTCCCTTAGATTTTTATTTGGACAAGCATTTACTCCCGAGCTGTTGATTTATGTAAGTGCCTGTTTTTGGGAGCTCTTTGTAGTGTTGGACTTGAATGCTACAATGCTTAGAGTAGATATCTTTGTGAGGTTGGACTTGCTTCAGTCCAATGAGTAGATATCTTTGTGCTGACAGTGGATGCATGCATTCATGAGTGTCGGTGTGTGTGTGTGTGTGTTAACTTTTGCAATCATTTGGATGGAGAACAATCCAATAATAATAATAATAATAAGATGTTGGCTTTCAATCTTCAATAGCTCTTAGACGAAGCGTGCCACGACTATGAAAATGAGATATTCTGAAAAGGGGATGGACAAATATCCCCATGGATCTTCAATAGCTCTAATATATCTTCAATAGCTCTAATATATCTTCAATAGCTCTAGTGTATCTTCAATAGCTCTAATGTATCTCAATAGCTCTAATATATTTTCAATAGCGCTAATATATTTTCAATAGCTCTAATGTATCTCAATAGCTCTAATATATTTTCAATAGCTCTAATATATTTTCAATTGCTCTAATGTATCTCAATAGCTCTAATATATTTTCAATAGCTCTAATGTATCTCAATAGCTCTAATATATCTTCAATAGCTCTAATATATTTTCAATAGCTCTAATGTATCTTAATAGCTCTAATGTATCTCAATAGCTCTAATATATCTTCAATAGCTCTAATATATTTTCAATAGCTCTAATGTATCTCAATAGCTCTAATATATCGTCAATAGCTCTAATATATCTTCAATAGCTCTAATGAATCTTCAATAGCTCTAATATATCTTCAATAGCTCTAATGTATCTTCAATAGCTCTTAAGGTGTTCACATGCTTCCCATACGAAACAGTTCGTAACAGTTTGTGCATATATTATGACGACATTTTGTGAATTTTTTGTTATTTTTGGTCTTCGGCAAGAGTTTTTTCGGCTGTTCGTGCACCAAAAAAATTCTCGAGGCAAGCCGAAGTTTGTAACCGAAGCTTACACCCCTTTGTCGGTGATTGGTCAACAGTAGGGATTCTTCAATTATTATTACTTATTTTTTTATATATAGATTTTAGGCTTTCAATCTTCAATAGCTCTTATGGTGTCCGCATGCTTCCCATCCAAAACAGTTCGGAGCAGTTTGTGCATATTTTATGATATATCTTCAATAGCTCTAATGTATCTTCAATAGCTCTAATGTATCTCAATAGCTCTAATATATTTTCAATAGCTCTAATATATTTTCAATAGCTCTAATGTATCTCAATAGCTCTAATATATTTTCAATAGCTCTAATATATTTTCAATAGCTCTAATGTATCTTAATAGCTCTAATGTATCTCAATAGCTCTAATGTATCTCAATAGCTCTAATATATCTCAATAGCTCTAATGTATCTCAATAGCTCTAATATATCTTCAATAGCTCTAATATATTTTCAATAGCTCTAATATATCTTCAATAGCTCTAATATATCTTCAATAGCTCTAATGTATCTTCAATAGCTCTTAAGGCGTTCACATGCTTCCCATACGAAACAGTTCGTAACAGTTTGTGCATATATTATGACGACATTTTGTGAATTTTTTGTTATTTTTGGTCTTCGGCAAGAGTTTTTTCGGCTGTTCGTGCACCAAAAAAATTCTCGAGACAAGCCGAAGTTTGTAACCGAAGCTTACACCCCAATGTCGGTGATTGATCAACAGTTGGGATTCTTCAATTATTATTACTTATTTTTTTATATATAGATTTTAGGCTTTCAATCTTCAATAGCTCTTATGGTGTCCGCATGCTTCCCATCCAAAACAGTTCGGAGCAGTTTGTGCATATTTTATGATATATCTTCAATAGCTCTAATTTATCTTCAATAGCTCTAATGTATCTCAATAGCTCTAATATATTTTCAATAGCTCTAATGTATCTCAATAGCTCTAATATATTTTCAATAGCTCTAATATATTTTCAATAGCTCTAATGTATCTCAATAGCTCTAATATATCTTCAATAGCTCTAATATATTTTCAATAGCTCTAATGTATCTTAATAGCTCTAATGTATCTCAATAGCTCTAATGTATCTTAATAGCTCTAATGTATCTTCAATAGCTCTAATGTATCTCAATAGCTCTAATGTATCTCAATAGCTCTAATATATCTTCAATAGCTCTAATATATTTTAAATTGCTCTAATGTATCTCAATAGCTCTAATATATCTTCAATAGCTCTAATATATTTTCAATAGCTCGAATGTATCTCAATAGCTCTAATGTATCTCAATAGCTCTAATATATCTTCAATAGCTCTAATATATTTTCAATAGCTCTAATGTATCTTAATAGCTCTAATGTATCTCAATAGCTCTAATGTATCTTAATAGCTCTAATGTATCTTCAATAGCTCTAATGTATCTCAATAGCTCTAATGTATCTCAATAGCTCTAATATATCTTCAATAGCTCTAATATATATTCAATAGCTCTAATATATCTTCAATAGCTCTAATGAATCTCAATAGCTCTAATGTATCTCAATAGCTCTAATGAATCTTCAATAGCTCTAATATATCTTCAATAGCTCTAATGTATCTCAATAGCTCTAATGAATCTTCAATAGCTCTAATGTATCTTCAATAGCTCTAATATATCTTCAATAGCTCTAATGTATCTTCAATAGCTCTTAAGGCATTCACATGCTTCCCATACGAAACAGTTCGTAACAGTTTGTGCATATATTATGACGACATTTTGTGAATTTTTTGTTATTTTTGGTCTTCGGCAAGAGTTTTTTCGGCTGTTCGTGCACCAAAAAAATTCTCGAGGCAAGCCGAAGTTTGTAACCGAAGCTTACACCCCTTTGTCGGTGATTGGTCAACAGTAGGGATTCTTCAATTATTATTACTTATTTTTTTATATATAGATTTTAGGCTTTCAATCTTCAATAGCTCTTATGGTGTCCGCATGCTTCCCATCCAAAACAGTTCGGAGCAGTTTGTGCATATTTTATGACGGCATTTTGTGAAGTTTTTGTTCATTTTGGCAGTAGTGGAAAAAGTTCCCAGTTGTCATACTTGAGTAAAAGTAAAGATACCTTAATAGAAAATTACTCAAGTAAACGTGAAACTCACCCAGTAAAATACTACTTGAGTAAAAGTCTAAAAGTATTTGGTTTTAAATATACTTAAGTATCAAAAGTAAATGTAACTACAAAAATATACTTAAGTATCAAAAGTAAAAGTAAAAGTATAATTCATTTCAAATTCCTTATATTAAGCAAACCAGACGGCACCATTTTCTTGTTTTTTAAATTTACGGATAGCCAGGGGCTCACTCCAACACTCCAACATCCTTTACAAACAAACATTTGTGTTAAGTGAGTCCGCCAGATCAGAGGCAGTAGGGATGACCAGGCATGTTGTCTTGACAAGTTAGTGAATTGGACCATTTTCCTGTCCTGCTAAGCATTCAAAATGTAACGACAACTTTTGGGTGTCAGGGAAAATGTATGGAGTAAAAAGTACATTATTTTCTTTAGGAATGTAGTGAAGTAAAAGTAAAATATAAATAGTAAAGTAAAGTACAGATACCCCCCAAAAAACGACTTAAGTAGTACTTTGAATTATTTTTACTTAATTACTTTACACCACTGCATTTTGGACTTTGGCAATGGCTTTTTTGGCAATTCGTGCACCCAAAAAAATGTACACGGCAATCTGAAGTCAGTAGCCCTTGGTGCTTGTTGTTATTCAATAAGAGACTAATCATTTTCATGCACATTTTATCACTGGAGAAATATTTTATTTATTTATTTATTTGTACCTTTATTTAACCAGGTAAGCCAGTTGAGAACAAGTTCTCATTTACAACTGCGACCTGGCCAAGATAAAGCAAAGCAGTGCGATAAAAACAACAACACTGGAGTGATAGATGTGCAGAAGATGATGTGCAAATAGAGATACTGGGGTGCAAATTAGCATAATAAATAACAATGTAAATAACAATATGGGGATGAGGTAGTTGGGTGGGCTAATTACAGAATGGCTGTGTACAGGTACAGTGATCGGTAAGCTGCTCTGACAAATGATGCTTAAAGTTAATGAGGGAGATAAGTGTCTCCAGCTTCAGAGATTTTTGTAGTTCGTTCCAGTCATTTGCAGCAGAGAACTGGAAGGAATGGCGGCCAAAGGAGGTGTTGGCTTTGGGGATGACCAGTGAGATATACAGTGCTGTGAAAAAGTATTTGCCCCCTTTCTAATTTTCTCTACTTTTGCATATTTGTGATACTGAATGTTATCAGATCTTCAACCAAAACCTAATATTAGATAAAGGGAACATAAGTGAACAAATAACAATTACAGTGAGGGAAAAAAGTATTTGATCCCCTGCTGATTTTGTTATTACTGTTTTTTTAAAATTAATTGTTACTTATTTCCCTCATTAAAATGCAAATCATTTTATACAATTTTTGACATGCCTTTTCTGGATTTTGTTGTTGTTATTCTGTCTCTCACTGTTCAAATAAACCAACCATTAAAATTATAGACTGATAATTTCTTTGTCAGTGGGCAAACTTACAAAATCAGCAGGGGATCAAATACTTTTTTCCCTCACTGTACATATTTATTTCATTTATTCCATAAACAAAGTTATGCAACACCCAATTCTCCTGTGTGAAAAAGTAATTGCCCCCTTGCACGCACGACTGTAAGTCGCTTTGGATAAAAGCGTCTGCTAAATGGCATATTATTATTATTATTACACTCAACAACTGGTTGTGCCACCTTTAGCTGCAATGACTCCAACCAAATGCTTCCTGTAATTGTTGATCAGTCTCTCACGTCGCTGTGGAGGAATTTTGGCCCACTCTTCCATGCAGAACTGCTTTAACTCAGTGACGTGTGGGTTTTCAAGCATGAACTGCTCGTTTCAAGTCCTGCAACAACATCTCAATTGGGATTAGGTCTGGACTTTGACTAGGCCATTCCAAAACTTCCAATTTGTTGCTACGGGGAGTTTGCTCGCCTCTTTCGGACTGTCGATCACCCGTCCGAAGGTCGAGAGGCGGGCGAGCGGCTGGTCCACCTGAGGTAGGGGACAAGGACCGCGCAGGACTTCGCTTTGGCGTTTCGGACACTTGCAGCGGGGTCTGGGTGGAACGAGCGGGCCCTGATCGACCATTTCCGGTGCCATCTGTGGGAGGACATCCGACGGGAGCTAGCCTGCCGGGACACCATGTTGTCCTTCATGCAACTGGTGGACATGGCCATCCGTTTGGACAACCTGCTGGCAGCCAGAGGACGTCCTGGAGGGGGTCTGCCCATTCCCACTCCGGCCGACTCCCGAGCTGATGGAGCTGGGTGGAGCCGCCGTCCGAGAGAGTGGAGGACGACAGCGACAGTGTCACTCGGGTGGCACGAAGGGAAAGCACATCACACGTGGTCGTCATCGCTCTTTTGGGTCTGGAGGCGGCAGGCAGGGCACTATCGCATCACCTCAGCTATCGAACACCCACACTCGTTCAGAGCCCTCTGCTGCGCACTGTACCCTACCCATCTACTTTCCCGATCACATGGTAGTTCCCCAGTGTAAGGCGCTAGTCGATTCAGGCGCAGCTGGGAACATTATGGACAGGGCATTCTCACGCCGTCTAGGCATTTCATTGGTTCCCCTATCCATTCCACTCCCCATCCGAGCATTTGATAGACGACCGTTAGGGTCCGGGTTTGTTCAGGTAGTTACTGCACCAGTCACCATGATTACCCAGGAGACTCATTGTGAGCAGATCACTTTTTTTATTATTGAGTCCCCTGCTTTCCCTGTGGTATTAGGGATCCCTTGGTTAGCACTCCACAACCCCACCTTCTCATGGCCGCAGAGGGTTCTCACGGGGTGGTCGTGAGAGTGTCAGGGTAGGTGTCTAGGTGTTTCCGTTGGTGCAACCACGGTGGAAAGTCCAGACAGTACCTCCACCGTGCGCATTCCCCCCGAATACCTCGATTTGGCGCATGCGTTCTCAAAAACGCAGGCTACCAAGTTACCACCTCATCGGGCGGGGTATTGTGCAATAAACCTCTGGGTAGACGCTGTACCTCCCAGGAGTCATGTGTATCCCCTGTCACAGGCTGAAACAGAGGCGATGGAGACATACATCACGAGTCCCTGCGCCAGCGGTATATACGTCCCACCACTTCTTTTTTGTGAAGAAGGAAGACGGCGGTCTGCGCCCTTGCATTGATTATCGACCACTGAACAAGGAGACGATAAGATTTAGTTATCCTCTCCCCCTCATTCCTTCAGTGATTGAGTCAATGCATGGGACGCGCTTCTTCACCAAATTAGATCTCAGGAGTATGCACAACCTGGTGCGTATCCGATAGGGGGATGAGTGGAAGACAGCATTCAGCACAACCACGGGGCATTATGAATACCTGGTGATGCCCTACGGTTTGATTAATTCTCCATCTGTCTTCCAGTGCTTTGTGAACGAGGTGTTTCGGGACATGCTTGGTCGCGGTGTAGTGGTCTACATCGATGGCATCCTGGTTTATTCCGCTACGCGCGCCGAGCATGTGTCCCTGGTTCGCAAAGTGCTGGCCCGACTGTTGGAAAATTACCTTTATGCCAAGGCAGAGAAGTGTATGTTTTTCCAGCAGTCCGTCTCCTTCCTCGGATACCGCCACCGTGCGCATTCCCCCCGAATATCTCGATTTGGCGCATGCGTTCTCAAAAACCTCCTCAGATGTGGAGATGGAGGGAGATCGCATTTCAGCCGTGCGTAACTGGCCGACTTCAACCATGGTTAAGGAGGTGCAGCGCTTCCTTGGCTTCGCCAACTACTATCGGAGGTTTATCCGGGACTTTGGCAAGGTTGCAGCTCCCATTACATCCCTGTTGAAGGGTGGGCCGTCCCGGCTCCGCTGGTCTGCTGAGGCTGACCTGGCCTTCAGCAGACTGCGGGGTCTGTTCACCTCAGCCCCGGTACTGGCCCACCCCGATCCATCACTACCATTCGTAGTGGAGGTGGATGCGTCCGAGGTAGGGATAGGCGCTGTCCTGTCTCAACGCTTGGGCACGCCACCCAAGCTCCGCCCCTGTGCCTTCTTCTCTAAGAAGCTCAGCCCGGCGGAGCAGAACTACGACGTTGGTGATCGGGAGCTGTTGGCTGTTGTCTGAGCCTTGACCGTGTTGAGGCATTGGCTCGAAGGGGCGAAACACCCTTTCCTCGTCTGGACGGACCACCGTAACCTGGAGTACATCCGGGCAGCGAGGAGGCTGAATCCTCGCTAGGCCAGGTGTGCCCTATTCTTCACCCGGTTCGATTTTACACTGTCATACATCCCGGGTACGAAGAACATGAAGGCAGACGCATTGTCACGGCTGTATGACACAGAGGAGAGGCCCAGAGACAACACCCCCATAAATTGTGGCGCCGGTAGTATGGGAGATGGACACGGATATAGAGCAGGCATTACGCACAGATCCATCTCCACCTCAGTGTCCAGCTGGGCTACAGTACGTGCCTGCTCTTATCCGTGATCGTCTGATCTACTGGGCACACACGTCACCCTCCTCTGGTCGTACAGTGCGCTGCCTGACCGGAAAGTACTGGTGGCCTACCTTGGCTAAGGAGGTGAGGGTGCATGTCTCCTCCTGCTCGGTGTGCGCCCAGAGTAAGGCACCTAGGCACCTCCCAGCGGGTAAGTTACAACCTTTACCAGTTCCACAACGACAATGATCTCACCTAAGTGTTGATTTCCTGACTGATCTTCCCCTCTCCCAAGGTAATGGCAGGTAGCTTAGTAGTTAAGAGCGTAGTGCCAGTAACCGAAAGGTCGCTGGTTCTAATCCCCGAGCCGACTAGGTGAAAAATCTGTTGATGTGCCCTTGAGCAAGGCACTTAACCCTAATTGCTCCTGTAAGTCGCTCTGGATAAGAGCGTCTGCTAAATGACGTAAATGTAAATGTAACCCACCATCCTGGTCGTTGTGGACCGCTTTTCCAAGGCCTGCCGCCTCCTTCCTCTGCCCGGTCTCCCCACGGCTCTGCAAACTGCGGAGGCCCTGTTTACACACGTCTTCCGGCACTACGGGGTACCAGAGGATATAGTGTCTGACCGAGGTCCCCCAGTTCACGTCCAAGGTCTGGAAGGCGTTCATGGAACGTCTGGGGGTCTCGGTCAACCTGACCTCTGGGTTCCACCCCGAGTCTAATGGGCAGGTTGAACGAATAATCAGGATGTGGGTAGGTTCCTGCGGTCCTACTGCCAGGACCGGCCGGGGGAGTGGTCGGTGTTCTTGCCATTGGCAGAATATGCCCAGAACTCTCTCCGCCACTCCTCTACTAACATAACGCCATTCCAATGTGTTTTAGGTTACCAACCGTTTCTGGCACCGTGGCACCAGAGCCCGACCGAGGCTCCTGCGGTGGATGACTGGTTTTGGTGCGCGGAGGAGACATGGGACGCTGCCCACGTTCACCTCCAACGTGCTGTGCGTTGTCAGAAGGCCAACGCTGACCACCACCGCAGTGAGGCCCCGGTCTTCCTACCGGGGGATCAGGTCTGGCTCTCGACCTGGAATCTGCCCCTCCGCCTGCCCTGCCGGAAGCTGAGCCCGCGGTTTGTGGGGCCGTTCAAAGTCCTGAGGAGAATCAACAAGGTCACCTATAGGTTATTCCTTCCCCCTGATTACCGTATTAACCCCTCGTTTCATGTGTCTCTCCTCAGGCCGGTGGTGGCTGGTCCGCTCCAGGAGTCTGAGGTGCGGGAGGTCCCTCCACCTCCTCTGCACATCGAGGGGGCCCCGGCGTACTCTGTCCTTTCCATCCCGGATTCGAGGCGTCGGGTGTGGGCCTTCAGTGCCTTGTGGGGTACGGTCCGGAGGAACGGTGCTGGGTCCCGGTGAGGGATATCCTCGATCCCTCCCTGTTGCGGGATTTCCACCGTCGCCATCCGGCTCGCCCTGCTCTGCGTCCTCCTGGCCGTCCCCGAGGCCGAGGTCGGCGCGCTGCTGGAGCTGTGCGTCAAGGGGGGGGTACAGTCACGACTTCCGCCGAGGCTGCCTCCCCTCCTTGTTCAGGCAGGCTTCGGCGTTCGTCGTCACCGGCTTACTAGCCACTGCCGCTCCATATATCATCATTCCATTTGTCTTGTCTTGTCAATTACACACACCTGGTTCATATCCCCTCATTAGTCTGTGTATAAGTGTTCCCTCTGCCCCCTTGTCCTTGTGGGTGATTGTTTTATGTGAGTTGAGTGTAGCTCGGTGGATCTACTCGTACCTTGTTTTGCCGGGGTAGATTATTCCCCTGTGCCTGTATTTTGTTGGACCTACCCGTACCTTGTATTGCCGGGGTGGATTGTTCCCCTGTGCCTGTATTTCGTTGTCGCTATCCAGCGCAACTGTGTACGACAGAATAAACTCTGTATTCTGTGATTTACCCTCCTGCGCCTGACTCCTTCTAATCACACTCATCACACCTTATTCTAAAATTGATTAAATTGATATATTTCCTCATCAATCTACACACAATACCCCATAATGACAAAGCAAAGACAGGTTTTTAGAAATGTTTGCAAATTAAAAACAGAAATACCTTATTTATAGTATTCAGACCCTTTGCTATGAGACTCGAAATTGAGCTCAGGTGCATCCTGTTCCCATTGATCATCCTTGAGATGTTTCTACAACTTGATTGGAGTCCACCTGTGGTAAATTAAATTGATTGGAAAGGCACACACCTGTCTATATAAGCTGCCACAGTTGATGGTGCATGTCAGAGCAAAAACCAAGCCATGAGGTCGAAGGAATTGTCCGTAGAGCTCTGAGACAGGATTGTGTCGAAGCACAGATCTGGGGAATGGTACCAAAAAAATTCTGCAGCACTGAAGGTCCCGAAGAACAAAGTGGCATCCATCATTCTTACATGGAAGAAGTTTGGAACCACCAAGGCTCTTCCTAGAGCTGGCCGCCCGGCCAAACTGAGCAATCGGGGAGAAGGGCCTTGGTCAGGGAGGTGACCAAGTACCCGGTGGTCACTCTGACAGAGCTCCAGAGTTCCTCTGTGGAGATGGGAGAAACTTCCAGAAGGACAACCATCTCTGCAGCACTCCACCAATCAGGCCTTTATGGTAGACTGGCCAGACGGAAGCCACTCCTCAGTAAAAGGCACATGACAGCCTGCTTGGAGGAACCTAAAGGTCTCAGTAAAAGGCACATGACAGACCGCTTGAAAGCACCTAAAGGACTCTCAGACCATGAGAAACAAGATTATCTGGTCTGATGAAACCAAGATTGAACTCTTTGGCCTGAATGCCAAGTGTCACGTCTGGAGGAAACCTGGCACCATCCCTACAGTGAAGCATGGTGGTGGCAGCATCATGCTGTGGGGATGTTTTTCAGCGGCAGGGACTGGGAGACTAGTCAGGATCAAGGAAAAGATTAACAGAGCAAAGTACAGAGAGATCCTTGATGAAAACCTGCTCCAGAGTGCTCAGGACCTCAGACTGGGGCGACGGTTCACCTTCCAACAGAACAAGGACCCTAAGCAGACAGCCAAGACAACGCAGGAATCAAGTCTCTGAATGTCCTTGAGTGGCCAAGCCCGGACTTGAACCTGATCTAACATCTCTGGAGAGACCTGAAAATAGCTGTGCAGCGACACTCCCCATCCAACCTGACAGAGCTTGAGAGGATCTGCAGAGAAGAATGGGAGAAACTCCCCAAATTCAGGTGTGCCAAGCTTGTAGCGTCATACCCAAGAAGACTCGAGGCTGTAATCGCTGTCAAAGGTGCTTCAACAAAGTACTGAGTAAAGGGTCTGAATACTTATGTAAATGTTATTTTTCTGTTTTTTATTTTTAATACATTTGCAAACATTTCTAAAAACCTGTTTTTGCTTTGTCATTATGGGATATTGTGGGTAGATTTATGAGAGGGGAAAACTATTTAATCAATTTTAGAATAAGGCTGTAACGTAACAAAATGTGGAAAAAGTCGGACACAGTGTATTTTACAATAGTTATCTTTTGTTTGTTTTTAGTCCCATCCTTCAGCTACCCTTAACCCCTCCCATCTACCTCTGAACACCATCCAGGTTTGATTTCTATTTACCATATATTTTCAACTGTGCTGTGATGTTTCACAAAAATTCTGGATCTTTCTATTTTCATAGTTTCTACAGATTGTAAATTAAAGAAACAATTTTGCTAAAAGTATTATTAAATTATTGATCCATTGGCTATGACTTTTCTAATCACCCAGCAGGGCTATTTGCAGAGTCAGCTCCAGGTAAATGTAGTAATTCTTCAGCCATTCCTGAACCTGCAACTCAAAAACAAGTTACATATGGACAGTAACAAAACAAATGATCTAATGATTGTCTCTTCACAGCTAAATATGTAGAGCTGGAATGGTTGTATCCCCCATATATATAACATTCTATTGGTTGCAAGAATTTTGTATACAGATTTAAATAAAAAATTCAAAGGTTTGAATCCAGCGTCGTTTTGTGTATCAGTTCATAAACCATGTGCCATGGAATCGGTAGATGTGAAATTGCGCGACTAAGATCTCCTCTACAAAAACGTCAAAATTAATGACAGATTTCTTGAGTTATATTAGATTAATTCTGACTATTTTGAGGAAGTGTGTACTGGCTACGGCGTCTCAAGATGGACAAACAGTACTATTGCCGCTTTTTTCTAATTTTTCAAGCGAAAGTATTTTAAGGGAGTATGCGAGCACACTCGTTCGGCTTGCCTAGCCTAGTTCGGCAAGGCGCCAGTCGAACCAAAGTACGCGGAAGGCTTTAGACAAAGTATGCCAATTTCTTCTGAATTAGCTGTAGCTGCCAGAATGAATGGGTCCGTCCATTAATTACGCTCCTCCCACCCCAACAACCTGCACTTTAAAAGAAAGAGCTATTGAAGATTGAAAGCCAGAATATAAAATACAAACAAACAAAAAACTCTGGATTTTTGTCTCCCCTGATACAGAATAATATATCATTTTCATGGTCATTGCACGCCTTGTCTAAGAGCTATTGAAGATTGAAAGTTTAACAAATAAATAATAATACAATAAAAACGTGGGTATTTGTCCATCCCCCCGATTCAGAAGATATTATTTTCATGGTCATGGCACGGTTTGTGTAAGAGCTATTGATATGCGTTTATGGATGAGAAAGTGAACTTGCCATTTCCAAAAAGGACCTCAGTGGGGAATCTGGGATTACCGGCTTTGCAATCCATATAGGCTAGCATATTAGCATATTAATATTAATAGCCCAGTCTATGAATTAACATCTAATTTACACATCTCTGTCTTCACGTCTCCCTTCTTAAGCAATTCATGCATCTCCGCTGGCATCTCCTCTCTCTCTCCATCATCTCTGTATTGCCCTTATAGCTCGTGAAACAGTAGCAGGTTGACATTTATTATCCTTGAGGCAGAACTGAGCGCTTTCCCCTTAGATAGGCCTGCTGCAAAGTCAAAATTGGCTATATATTCATGAAAACAAAAATAGTCTTAATTTAAGGTTAGGTTTAGGCATTAGGGTTAGCAGTGTGGTTAAGGTTAGGGTTAGGTTTTAAAATCAGATTTTATGACTTTGTGGCTGTGCCAGCTCGTGACGACTCTGCAGAGCTGCCTCCAGAACAAGATTCATGGCGAAAAACGCTAACCCGCGAACCGGTAGCCTTGCCCAATGCGTGTCCCAGAAGCAGCAATATAGTTCTCCCTGCGCCCAATGTTTATGTTTACAATGACAATGTATTACATCAGAATGCCCAACGTTAGACTGTTTTCCTATCATACATTTCCAATGAAATGTATGAATTAAGTTAGAACGTTTTCCTTTCAGTCTAATTTGCACAAACATTGCTGTGAATGGATGATACTGTAGCTGTGAGGGTTATCGAATCGGGATTCAAATCCTCTGATCTCCTCGAGTTCATTAATTATAGAATGTTCCTATTTGAAGATTGCCGAAAGCCCAGTCTCTTTGGCAAATGACAGGAGTGGCGAGGAGTGGAATGTACTAGCCGGACAGAGACAGCAACCAGGCTAGGGAACAACAAATAGCGAGTACAAAGCACCGCTGGTCTGCAGCTTCATATCGGCTGTCTGGGCACTTTCTGCTGTTGGTTTGTCATGTTTTTGTTCTCTCTAATTCTCTCCCTCTCAAGCTCGTTAAGACTCGTTAAGACTCGTTAAGACTCTTGAGCTCGTTAAGGAGAAATGTAGGAGGCGCACACACACCACAACGCACACAGTCACACGCAGTGCTCACACACACACACACACACACACATTTCCTGATATACTCTATCTGGAACTGCCTATGTTGCTTTTCTCCTCCATCTCCACTGATCTGCATCAGAAATACAAATCAACCCTGTTGTTTCACCTAGAAAAGTGCTGATGAGGAAAGGGAGCATTTTAAGAGTATTTGGACATAGCCTTGGCAATCGACTATTGACCCTGTGGGTGCATCTCAATACTCTAAAGTGTATTCCTCTCGTCAGTGCAGATGAAGGAAAGGAGACGAGGGATTAGGAAAGGAGGAAAGGAAGCCATTTTGAGACAATGAGATCCAGCCACCATTGTCCTCAGAGTTGCAATTTTCGGCATTAGTGTCCTGTGTGTGTGTGTGTGTGTGTGTGTGTGTGTGTGTGTGTGTGTTTGTGTTGCTCCTTATCGACCACTGTAAGCCCATTGGTATTCCATCTGGGGGGTGGGAGTGGGGGGACGACGACGACTATCCCACTGGGCACAGATGTCAATTCAACGTCAATTCCAAGTTGGTACAACATAATTTCATTGAAATTACATGGAAACGACATTGATTCAACCAGTGTGTGTGTGTGTGTGTGTGTGCCTGGTACTGTTTCCCAAAGCGGCTCATTTATCAGTCTCTTGCTGACACAGCAGAACTAAGAGGTTAGAATAAAAACTAGATTACTTTACGGTTAAGTACGGTCAACAATACTGTACGCTAAGGAACACTCCAAGAACACACACACCTTGTACAATTCGTGGACTGACTGATTACAGAGCCATATATTTAGAAAACTCAATGTCCAAACTCTCTAAATATATTTACCTGACTGATTGATTCCATAAATGTTGTTTATGGATTCTAATTTGATTCACGCTACATAAATGTCAGTCACGGTCAATCCACCATAAACCTCTGTGCTCCTAATGATATTGAATGGACCATTAAAATGATGCTAATCATCCACACCTTGATCATGTTAAAGTTGTAGGCTATAAGCATAAAGCATTCGCATCTACAGAAATAGAAATCGGGCTGTTGCTCTTGCATTGTGGTCGTGTAACGGAACCGATAGGCTAATATAATGAACTGTAGGTAGGCTATCTCATCCTGTCATCATAGCCTATTAAATAAATAGCCCATTCACACACGATTCTGCTTACTGTAAAATATAGCCAACTGGTTTACTGGTATATGGGATGTTCAATTTAAAATTTGCGTGTACGGGCATGGAACTGTCAAGTCATTGATTTGGTTAGTTATCGATTGATAGGGCCTATTTCCGATGCCATTATTAATCATATTACCATCAACACATGTCAATTTACACTTACCACCAGCGGTAACGGATACCGTGAGCCAGCCCAGAACGAGCAGTGGCAGTGCCGCCGCAGAGAAGCCTTGTTTCCCCATCCTTCAAACGATGTTTTACATCCTGCCCGGCCAACGGAATATCCCATTTATTCGCGTTAACGGGACCCACACCTCGGTCGGTGGCGGCGAGTTGCTTAGCATTCACCGCACTAGGCTTCTTTCGTCCACCACTCAGCGTTTCCCGTTCTCATTAGAAATCGGTGCTGGCGGTGGAGACTAAACTTGGTCCTTGGTTGCTACAGAAACGCAACACCAGCGCTTTCAGCAACTGGGACAGCGCCAGCGCCTTGAGGCACGGTCGGCACGGTCACTTGTCAAATGAACACACACACCAAAAGACTGTCTTATTTGAAAGGGATTACCTCAGTAATGAGACACTTCCATAGTCATAAAATTCGTTACCACTGTTTTCTAACTGGTTTATCAAATGTTAGGATATAAACATTCTGCAGCTCGAGTGCTGCAGAATGAAATCTCTCTCCATCTCTCTCTCTCTCTCTCTCTCTCTCTCTCTCTCTCTCTCTCTCTCTCTCTCTCTCTCTCTCTCTCTGTCTCTCTCTCTCTCTCTCTCTCTCTCTCTCTCTCTCTCTCTCTCTCTCTCTCTCTCTCTCTCTCTCTCTCTCTCTCTCTCTCTCTCTCTCTCTCTCTCTCTCTCTCTCTCTCTCTCTCTCTCTCTCTCTCTCTCTCTCTCTCTCTCTCTCTCTCTCTCTCTCTCTCTCTCTCTCTCTCTCTCTCTCTCTCTCTCTCTCTCTCTCTCTCTCTCTCTCTCATTCTACGGAAAGGGAAGTCGCAGGAGGGAACCACATTCCCCAAATTGCCTCTCGGCAACGTAGAGAGCTTCCCGCTCTTCCCGCTCTTCCTAACACCGCGCACAGTTGTGCCAGCATCGGAGATTAGTGAGCGCAATGTCACTAAATGCGACACATTCTAATCATTGTCCAGAGCTGATTAATAAGATGAAACAGAGTGTTTTTTGTATGTATTGTATTGTAAACGTGTATTACTATCCTAAATATGGATTAGAAATGCATTAGGTTTTGCCTTTGCACAACGCTTTTGTTTTTGCTGTGTAGTCTACAGTGCTAGGCTACGTGGTTGTAATAGACTACGCCTGTGATAAATGTATTTCCTCATTGGGATCAATGAAGTCCAATTCAATTTGATATTGATTGGACGTCTTGTAAAAGATAAACGTCCTAACTTTAATTTGAGAACTTAAACCACCCTAAACAGTCATTAACACGTGGAGAGCTTGGCACTATAAGGTTATATCGGCAAAAAAAGATGATTCTGAGATAATTGGCTTTAAAGTCCTGAACCCTCATTGGTTTGAATGGCGTCAGCAACATTAATTGGGTGGTGTTTAGAGTACTGTATAGGTAGAGAACATTGACCAGAACAAGGCTATGACAATAAATACATTTTGACAAAAAAATGTAGATAGAATCTAATAGTCCCAAGCTCTGGATGTCTCAGTAGCCACTATTTGACCAAGAGGAATCAGGCTGCAGTGGGTGGGTGTGTGTGCAGTGTGCTGCATTCAGGGTGGTGTAGTTGGTGGGTGTGTGTGTGCAGTGTGCTGCATTCAGGGTGGTGTAGTTGGTGGGTGGGTGTGTGTGTGTGCAGAGTGCTGCATTCAGGGTGGTGTAGTTGGTGGGTGTGTGTGTGTGTGCAGTGTGCTGCATTCAGGGTGGTGTAGTTGGTGGGTGGGTGTGTGTGTGTGCAGAGTGCTGCATTCAGGGTGGTGTAGTTGGTGGGTGTGTGTGTGTGTGCAGTGTGCTGCATTCAGGGTGGTGTAGTTGGTGGGTGTGTGTGTGTGTGTGCAGTGTGCTGCATTCAGGGTGGTGTAGTTGGTGTGTGTGTGTGTGTGTGTAGTGTGCTGCATTCAGGGTGGTGTAGTGGGTGGGTGTGTGTGTGTGTGTGCAGTGTGCTGCATTCAGGGTGGTGTAGTTGGTGGGTGTGTGTGTGTGCAGTGTGCTGCATTCAGGGTGGTGTAGTTGGTCGGTGTGTGTGTGTGTGCAGTGTGCTGCATTCAGGGTGGTGTAGTTGGTGTGTGTGTGTGTGCAGTGTGCTGCATTCAGGGTGGTGTAGTTGGTTGGTGGGTGTGTGTGTGTGTGCAGTGTGCTGCATTCAGGGTGGTGTAGTTGGTGGGTGTGTGTGTGTGTGTGCAGTGTGCTGCATTCAGGGTGGTGTAGTTGGTGGGTGTGTGTGTGTGTGTGCAGTGTGCTGCATTCAGGGTGGTGTAGTTGGTGGGTGTGTGTGTGTGTGTGTGCAGTGTGCTGCATTCAGGGTGGTGTAGTTGGTGGGTGTGTGTGTGTGTGCAGTGTGCTGCATTCAGGGTGGTGTAGTTGGTGGGTCGGTGTTGTGTGTGCAGTGTGCTGCATTCAGGGTGGTGTAGTTGGTGGGTGTGTGTGTGTGTGTGTGCAGTGTGCTGCATTCAGGGTGGTGTAGTTGGTGGGTCGGTGTGTGTGTGTGCAGTGTGCTGCATTCAGGGTGGTGTAGTTGGTGGGTGTGTGTGTGTGTGTGTGTGTGCAGTGTGCTGCATTCAGGGTGGTGTAGTTGGTGGGTGTGTGTGTGCAGTGTGCTGCATTCAGGGTGGTGTAGTTGGTGTGTGTGTGTGTGCAGTGTGCTGCATTCAGGGTGGTGTAGTTGGTTGGTGGGTGTGTGTGTGTGTGCAGTGTGCTGCATTCAGGGTGGTGTAGTTGGTTGGTGGGTGTGTGTGTGTGTGCAGTGTGCTGCATTCAGGGTGGTGTAGTTGGTGGGTGTGTGTGTGTGTGTGCAGTGTGCTGCATTCAGGGTGGTGTAGTTGGTGGGTCGGTGTGTGTGTGTGCAGTGTGCTGCATTCAGGGTGGTGTAGTTGGTGGGTGTGTGTGTGTGTGCAGTGTGCTGCATTCAGGGTGGTGTAGTTGGTGGGTGTGTGTGTGTGTGTGCAGTGTGCTGCATTCAGGGTGGTGTAGTTGGTGGGTCGGTGTGTGTGTGTGCAGTGTGCTGCATTCAGGGTGGTGTAGTTGGTGGGTCGGTGTGTGTGTGTGCAGTGTGCTGCATTCAGGGTGGTGTAGTTGGTGTGTGTGTGTGTGTGTGTGTGTGCAGTGTGCTGCATTCAGGGTGGTGTAGTTGGTGGGTGTGTGTGTGTGTGTGTGTGCAGTGTGCTGCATTCAGGGTGGTGTAGTTGGTGTGTGTGTGTGTGTGTGTGTGTGTGTGCAGTGTGCTGCACTCAGGGTGGTGTAGTTGGTGGGTGTGTGTGTGTGTGTGTGTGTGCAGTGTGCTGCATTCAGGGTGGTGTAGTTGGTGGGTGTGTGTGTGTGTGCAGTGTGCTGCATTCAGGGTGGTGTAGTTGGTGTGTGTGTGTGTGCAGTGTGCTGCATTCAGGGTGGTGTAGTTGGTTGGTGGGTGTGTGTGTGTGTGCAGTGTGCTGCATTCAGGGTGGTGTAGTTGGTGGGTGTGTGTGTGTGTGTGTGCAGTGTGCTGCATTCAGGGTGGTGTAGTTGGTGGGTGTGTGTGTGTGTGTGTGTGTGCAGTGTGCTGCATTCAGGGTGGTGTAGTTGGTGGGTGTGTGTGTGTGTGTGCAGTGTGCTGCATTCAGGGTGGTGTAGTTGGTGGGTGTGTGTGTGTGTGTGTGCAGTGTGCTGCATTCAGGGTGGTGTAGTTGGTGGGTGTGTGTGTGTGTGTGCAGTGTGCTGCATTCAGGGTGGTGTAGTTGGTGGGTGGGTGTGTGTGTGTGTGCAGTGTGCTGCATTCAGGGTGGTGTAGTTGGTGGGTGTGTGTGTGTGTGTGCAGTGTGCCGCATTCAGGGTGGTGTAGTTGGTGGGTGGGTGTGTGTTTGTGCAGTGTGCTGCATTCAGGGTGGTGTAGTTGGTGGGTGTGTGTGTGTGTGTGCAGTGTGCTGCATTCAGGGTGGTGTAGTTGGTGGGTGTGTGTGTGTGTGTGTGTGCGGTGTGCTGCATTCAGGGTGGTGTAGTTGGTGGGTGTGTGTGTGTGTGTGTGCAGTGTGCTGCATTCAGGGTGGTGTAGTTGGTGTGTGTGTGTGTGTGTGCAGTGTGCTGCATTCAGGGTGGTGTAGTTGGTGTGTGTGTGTGTGTGTGTGTGTGTGTGCAGTGTGCTGCATTCAGGGTGGTGTAGTTGGTGGGTGTGTTTGTGTGTGTGTGCAGTGTGCTGCATTGAGGGTGGTGTAGTTGGTGTGTGTGTGTGTGTGTGTGTGTGTGTGTGTGTGTGTGTGTGTGTGTGTGTGTGTGTGTGCAGTGTGCTGCATTCAGGGTGGTGTAGTTGGTGGGTGTGTGTGTGTGTGTGCAGTGTGCTGCATTCAGGGTGGTGTAGTTGGTGGGTGTGTGTGTGTGTGTGTGTGCGGTGTGCTGCATTCAGGGTGGTGTAGTTGGTGGGTGTGTGTGTGTGTGTGTGTGTGTGCAGTGTGCTGCATTCAGGGTGGTGTAGTTGGTGTGTGTATGTGTGTGTGCAGTGTGCTGCATTCAGGGTGGTGTAGTTGGTGTGTGTGTGTGTGTGTGTGTGTGTGCAGTGTGCTGCATTCAGGGTGGTGTAGTTGGTGGGTGTGTGTGTGTGTGTGTGTGTGCAGTGTGCTGCATTCAGGGTGGTGTAGTTGGTGGGTGTGTGTGTGTGCAGTGTGCTGCATTCAGGGTGGTGTAGTTGGTGTGTGTGTGTGTGTGTGTGTGTGTGTGTGTGTGTGTGTGTGTAGTGTGCTGCATTCAGGGTGGTGTAGTTGGTGGGTGTGTGTGTGTGCAGTGTGCTGCATTCAGGGTGGTGTAGTTTGTGGGTGTGTGTGTGTGTGTGTGTGCAGTGTGCTGCATTCAGGGTGGTATAGTTGGTGGGTGTGTGTGTGTGTGCAGTGTGCTGCATTCAGGGTGGTATAGTTGGTGTGTGTATGTGTGTGTGCAGTGTGCTGCATTCAGGGTGGTGTAGTTGGTGTGTGTGTGTGTGTGTGCAGTGTGCTGCATTCAGGATGGTGTAGTTGGTGGGTGTGTGTGTGTGTGTGTGCAGTGTGCTGCATTCAGGGTGGTGTAGTTGGTGTGTGTGTGTGTGTGTGTGTGCAGTGTGCTGCATTCAGGGTGGTGTAGTTGGTGGGTGTGTGTGTGTGTGCAGTGTGCTGCATTCAGGGTGGTGTAGTTGGAATATCAATGGGCTTACAGTGGTCGATAAGGAAGGACAACACAACACACACACACACACACACACACACACACACACACACACACACACACACATGTTCCCCTGCGTAGAGTGTGTAAAATCACTAACACTGTTGTTCATGCAGAGATAAAGAAATATCCAAGAAGAAATAGCTGTAGATTACAGTCAAATCAATAGCGAATTAGTATTCTCCACGGAAAACACTGTCTCTATCAAAGAACGACAGTGGAGGGAAGGAAAGAAAGACAGGAAAAGAACGAGAGAGGAGGGAGGTAAGAGTGTTGCTGACACAGTCCTCTCTTTCCCTCTGCAGGATACCATGTGAAGACTTTTCCTGACACAGTCCTCTCTTTCTCTCTGCAGGATACCATGTGAAGAGTTTTCCTGACACAGTCCTCTCTTTCCCTCTACAGGATACCATGTGAAGACTTTTCCTGACACAGTCCTATCTTTCCCTCTGCAGGATACCATGTGAAGAGTTTTCCTGACACAGTCCTCTCTTTCTCTCTGCAGGATACCATGTGAAGAGTTTTCCTGACACAGTCCTCTCTTTCTCTCTGCAGGATACCATGTGAAGAGTTTTCCTGACACAGTCCTCTCTTTCCCTCTGCAGGATACCATGTGAAGAGTTTTCCTGACACAGTCCTCTCTTTCCCTCTGCAGGATACCATGTGAAGAGTGTTGCTCGAACACCTTCTCCAATCTCTTCCAACACTCATTATTGTGAGCTAGAAATACTAAAGTGATGATAAACTAGGGCTGAGGCTGATGAACCAAACCATGTTTGTATCCCCAATGGCATTCTAGTATAGTGCAGGACTTTCAACCGGAGCCCTATGGGACTCTTCCAACAGTAGGTTCTTGTTTAAAGGTAGAGTCACCAATGCATGTAAGTAAACAGCAATATCCGTCCGACTTCCAAATCAACTAAGAGCATGAATCGCGAGGTCTACACTTTTGAGGCTGTTTTTTTGGTCACGCGTAGCTATCACATTTTTAGCAGCGTGAAGCGCGCCCGTGCACATGCGCAGATACTATGCGCTACTCTGTGAGGTCATCGTCTTGCATCATGCTCTTCTGCAACATTCGTGGTGCTGCTCGTGGCGCCGTGATATCGCTGAGTCTCTGTTAAAGGTCAGCTGAGGTCCATGTCTCTGTCATTCGGGTGCTAAGCATTCTGTCATTCTCCCTCCCTGTGTTGGCTTGGATACCTCAAGAGCTTGCAGCCCTTTTCAATGCTGCTACCCTCACGCTCAATTGTAACATTGTGCGAACGTCCCAGCGGTACTAGAAGGCTTCTATAGAATGGAGTGTTCATCAGAAAAGAGAAAGTGATGGCATGTCCCAAAAACTCAACATCATCAAATTATTTTTGAATGTTTAATTTATTCATAAAAAAAAGATAACACATTTCGACCTCAATAAGTAAGAACTGGACACGATTCAGGTCAAAATGCAGCTCGGCTTCATTAAACGGACATGAAAGAACTGGACATGAAAGGAAGTACCTTGTAGAAGCCAACCATAATACAGGAAAGTTACACAGCCAGGTCACCCGTGATACAAGTCAGCATTCGACATCCATCCATGTTTGAGGACATCGGGAGATGATGTGGAAACCGGCCACCAGGGGTAACAGTGAGGTTTGGGTTTTGCTAGGGATGGCGGATGGGGGTTAGCATCTGGCTCTGATTCAAAAGGTTTGCCTCTGATTGCAAGTTCAAAACCAGCGATAAAAAGTTGTATTTGAGATTTCTGTTTTAAGCCTATCCCAAACCTTAACCCTTACATTAACCAATCAGAGTTAATGCCTAACCTTTAAAATGTGGAGTTAATGCCTAAACACTTCAAAATTTGACGTTTACAACAACTTCGAAATTTGACGTTTGAGAAACATGGATGAATGTCTAATTCTGACGTGAGACTGTGAAAGCTAGTTGAAGTTGCATCCCCTTACCCTGGAGTTTACTTTCCTTACCCTGGAGTTTACTTTCCTTACCCTGGAGTTTACTTTCCTTACCCTGGAGTTTACTTTCCTTACCCTGGAGTTTACTTTCCTTACCCTGGAGTTTACTTTCCTTACCCTGGAGTTTACTTTCCTTACCCTGGAGTTTACGTTCCTTACCCTGGAGTTTACTTTCCTTACCCTGGAGTTTACTTTCCTTACCCTGCAGAGTTTTCAGATCAGTGCAGATGAGTCTAACCTCCAATCAAATCAGTAAGCCATTTTCATGGTGTTGAGATCAACATTTATTTTCCAATTTATTTCCCAAGAAACACAGCACTGAGAGTGAATGAGGTTTTAAACAGAGCTGAATATGAGTTAATCCCCTGTAAAATGATATCATAGTGGTGGAACAGAGAAACTCATGGCTACTTTGTCACTCCCTTACATCTCGTTTTGCGTCATAGCTGCCCTCAGGACAGCAGAGTTTAATTATACTGACTGATATTGGTGTGTGTGTGTGTGTATGTTTTTGTGTGTGAGAGAGAGGGAGGGAGGGTGAGAATGAGAAATAAAGAGAGAGAGAGACGGAGAGAGAGGGAGAGGGAGAGGGAGAAAGAGAGGTAGAGAGAGAGAGAGAGAGAGGGGGGAGCGGGAGGGAGAGAGAGGTAGAGCGAGAGAGAGAGAGAGAGGGAGAGAGGTAAAGCGAGAGAGAGAGAGAGAGGTAGAGAGAGAGAGAGAGAGAGAGAGAGAGAGTGAGAGAGAGGGAGAAAGAGATGTAGAGAGAGGAGCGAGAGGAGTAAGAGGAGAGAGAGAGAGAGGAGCGAGAGAGAGAGAGAGGGGAGAGGCAGAGAGAGAGAGAGAGAGAGAGGTAGAGAGAGAGAGAGAGGAGAGAGAGGAGAGAGAGAGAGAGAGAGAGAGAGAGAGAGAGAGAGAGAGAGAAGAGAGAGAGAGAGAGAGAGTAGAGAGAGAGAGAGAGAGAGAGAGAGAGAGAGAGAGAGAGAGAGAGAGAGAGAGAGAGAGAGAGAGAGAAACAAGTTCACTATACAGTATATATTATACAGTCGGTGCATACCCACTCCACTCAGGTTAAGGCAATTACACTCTCCCCTGCAATGTCACACACACACACACACACACACACACAGTCTTGTACACACACACACACATTCACACACACACACACACACACACACACACACACACACACACACACACACACCACACTATCCATCTATCTCTCTCTCCCTGCCCTTTTCTCCTTGGAACGTCCATCTCAATACTCATCCCCCTTTATCCTCTCTTCAGCTGATAGGAAAACACAGGTGACAGGTGAAAGCAACCAATCCTGGGTTCAAATACTATTCACAATCTTACTTTTTGCTAAAAGTATTTGAACGATTTCAAATAGTATTTGAACCCAGGTCTGAAAGGACTTTTTTTTTTTTGCCACATCTGTTGCGGATTAAGGAAAAGAGGCAAGGAGCGGACCCAACTTTAGACTATTGAGATGCAGCCGGTGGATCTGCATCACATCCTCCTCATCCAATCTGGTAGCACCTCTGGGCTCTCTCTGGCTGGGGAGGATGGAGATGGAGTGAGGGAGAGAGAGAGGACTGCACTTTCTAAAGTGGTCCTGAATGCAGCGTTGGCATCAGGTGGAAAGGTTGTCCTCCTGAGAGAGAGGAGGAAAAGAGAGAGAAAGAGAGAGAGAGGGAGGGAAAGAGAGAGAAAGAGAGAGAGAAGGACTTTACCTATTTGCACATCATTACAACACAGTATATAGCGATAATATGACATTTGAAATGTCTCTATTCCTTTGGAACTTTTGTGAGTGTAATGTTTACTGTTCATTTTCTATTGTTTATTTCACTGTTGTTTATTATCTACTTCACTTGCTTTGGCAACGTTAACATATGTTTCCCATGTCAATAAAGCCCTTTGAATTGAAAGGTACAGCAGCTCATTCCCCAACATTACGTAGTCTAGCTAGAAGAGAAGTGGAAGGCGGGTGTGAGTGAAACACGTGACTAACATACACACAGTGAAACACTTGACTAACATTACATTTTAGTCATTTAGCAGACGCTCTTATCCAGAGCGACTTACAGTTAGTGAATACATATATATATTTTTTATACTGGCCCCCTGTGGGAATCGAACCCACAACCCTGGCATTGCAAACACCATGCTCTATCAACTGAGCTACATCCCTGCCGGCCATTCCCTCCCCTACCCTGGACGACGCTGGGCCAATTGTGCGCCGCCCATGAGTCTCCCGGTCGCGGCCGGCTGCGACAGAGCCTGGATTCGAACCAGGATCTCTAGTGGCACAGTTAGCGCTGCGATGCAGTGCCTTAGACCACTGCGCCACTCAGGAGACTAGGACTAGTGAAACACGTGACTAACATACACACCATGAAACACGTCACTAACATACACACAGTGAAACACTTGACTAACATACACACAGTGAAACACGTGACTAACATACACACAGTGAAACACGTGACTAACATACACACAGTGAAACACTTGACTAACATACACACAGTGAAACACGTGACTAACATACACACAGTGAAACACGTGACTAACATACACACAGTGAAACACTTGACTAACATACACACAGTTAAACACGTGACTAACATACACACAGTGAAACACTTGACTAACATACACACAGTGAAACACGTGACTAACATACACACAGTGAAACACGTGACTAACATACACACAGTGAAACACTTGACTAACATACACACCATGAAACACTTGACTAACATACACACAGTGAAACACTTGACTAACATACACACAGTGAAACACGTGACTAACATACACACAGTGAAACACTTGACTAACATACACACAGTGAAACACGTGACTAACATACACACAGTGAAACACTTGACTAACATACACACAGTGAAACACGTGACTAACATACACACCATGAAACACTTGACTAACATACACACAGTGAAACACGTGACTAACATACACACAGTGAAACACGTGACTAACATACACACAGTGAAACACGTGACTAACATACACACAGTGAAACACTTGACTAACATACACACCATGAAACACTTGACTAACATACACACAGTGAAACACGTGACTAACATACACACAGTGAAACACTTGACTAACACACACACAGTGAAACACTTGACTAACATACACACAGTGAAACACGTGACTAACATACACACCATGAAACACTTGACTAACATACACACAGTGAAACACGTGACTAACATACACACAGTGAAACACTTGACTAACATACACACAGTGAAACACGTGACTAAAATACACACAGTGAAACACTTGACTAACATACACACAGTGAAACACGTGACTAACATACACACCATGAAACACTTGACTAACATACACACCATGAAACACTTGACTAACATACACACCATGAAACACTTGACTAACATACACACCATGAAACACTTGACTAACATACACACCATGAAACACTTGACTAACATACACACAGTGAAACACGTCACTAACATACACACAGTGAAACACGTCACTAACATACACACAGTGAAACACTTGACTAACATACACACAGTGAAACACTTGACTAACATACACACAGTGAAACACTTGACTAACATACACACCATGAAACACTTGACTAACATACACACCATGAAACACTTGACTAACATACACACAGTGAAACACTTGACTAACATACACACAGTGAAACACGTGACTAACATACACACAGTGAAACACGTGACTAACATACACACAGTGAAACACGTGACTAACATACACACAGTGAAACACTTGACTAACATACACACAGTTAAACACGTGACTAACATACACACAGTGAAACACTTGACTAACATACACACAGTGAAACACGTGACTAACATACACACAGTGAAACACGTGACTAACATACACACAGTGAAACACTTGACTAACATACACACCATGAAACACTTGACTAACATACACACAGTGAAACACTTCACTAACATACACACCATGAAACACGTGACTAACATACACACAGTGAAACACTTGACTAACATACACACAGTTAAACACGTGACTAACATACACACAGTGAAACACGTGACTAACATACACACCATGAAACACGTGACTAACATACACACAGTGAAACACTTGACTAACATACACACAGTGAAACACGTGACTAACATACACACAGTGAAACACTTGACTAACATACACACAGTGAAACACTTGACTAACATACACACAGTGAAACACTTGACTAACATACACACAGTGAAACACGTGATTAACATACACACAGTGAAACACTTGACTAACATACACACAGTGAAACACGTGACTAAAATACACACAGTGAAACACTTGACTAACATACACACAGTGAAACACGTGACTAACATACACACAGTGAAACACGTGACTAACATACACATAGTGAAACACGTGACTAACATACACACAGTGAAACACTTCACTAACATACACACCATGAAACACGTGACTAACATACACACAGTGAAACACTTCACTAACATACACACCATGAAACACTTGACTAACATACACACAGTGAAACACGTGACTAACATACACACAGTGAAACACGTGACTAACATACACATAGTGAAACACGTGACTAACATACACACAGTGAAACGCTTGACTAACATTTACATTTTACATTTAACGTCATTTAGCAGACGCTCTTATCCAGAGCGACTTACATTATTATTATTATTTTTTTTCATACCCCCTGTGGGAATCGAACCCACAACCCTGGCGTTGCAAACGCCATGCTCTATCAACTGAGCTACATCCC